>NC_073345.2:14419166-14719444 GCF_027580225.2 Misgurnus anguillicaudatus
TACTATTGGCTTTAAACAAGCTCTTTAAAAAAACTTTGAGTGATGTCACAGATGCTATGTCCGTATTTTTACAGTCTATGATGTGAACTTTCATACCCACAGGAGAAAATACAGAGCACCTGACACAACTATAGTAAACTAATGTACATTATGATGGTTTAGGACTTTTGTACCTACTAGAAAGGAAGTAAGAGACTAGAGCTCTGGAAAACTTGAATATCCCTGAAATAAGACAAATGTTAAAAGGCACAGCCTCTGTTGAAACAGCAAAGAAGTTTACCATTCTGTTGGAATTAACCTCCCATAAGGCCATTTGGGAAGAATTGTGCCTGAGAAATGCGTTAAGACTACAAAAACAAAGTCATAAAGCTTTGCGGGCATGAGAAAATATGTCAGCGAAAGTGTAGCTTATGTGCTTTAGCTAGCAAAAACGTAATTGCCTTTTTGTAAATGGGGGCAGTTATCTTTCTCAAAGTCAGTATCGCCTTAAATACTCTCCCTTTGAGTATTAAGTGACTCTGCGTGATACATGTATATATACCTCATGAAATATGAAATTTATTTTCAAATTTAAGAAAGCCTTTCGTTTTAGTGGGACCATTTATTTGTTCAAAAAAGCACATTGCTCTTAAAATTAATTTCCCACTTGCATATTTTGAGAAATTCAGCAGTGCTTCTGTCAGTCTCCATTGATTTCCCCATGGTTTCTCAATCCAGGTTTTGAAAGTATTGCTAGGACTCTTTATAAATAAGCTCTAGGAACTGTGCAAGCTTCTTTAACAAATATAGAGAGCAGAAATTGGAAATAAACCTTCATTTACTGCACTAATTACTAGCTAATAGTCTTACAGTATTGGATAAAGTATTAATTTATAATGAGACTACTCACACAAATAAAGTAGATATAATGCCTGACAGCTGTTTTTGGGAAAACTCTGACAGAAAATTCGGAATTGTTTTCATGCAAATGAAATGATGCAAATAAAATCAGTGATGTCGTAAACGTTGTAAATCTCTTTAGTATTTCACTCGAATCCAAATAAACAGGTAAATTCACTACAGGATGCCAGAAGGCCTCTGGTTGAGCTTCCCGACTATCAAGAAACCAAGTCTGATTTTTTTCTGTAGATGTGATGGATGCAGTAAGCTTCACTTAAACGCTTTAACAAACCCCTACCTAAAGATAAGAGTCGTGGTTTGGTTGTGGTGAGGTTGGAGCCATGACAAGTTCATTTCTAATGCACCATATTGATCCAGCATTGATCAGCTCTTTACCAACCTCCACATCCAGGCCCTTCACTTCAGTTATCAAGCAAGCAAACAAGCAAGCGTGTCTTCTTCCACACTTTTAAGTCCAGTTAAGTGAAGTGGGAATGAGATCTCTGGGTTGCAATACTTTTCATCACGTTGTTTATCAGTAGACTCGAGCTGTCTCCAGGTGCAGCAATAAATGCAGCACCAACAGTTTCTGCCGGTGATTAGTAATATGTTTGTTCTTTGTATAGTAAGCAGTAGTTGTGCACACGACTGAAGAGTCAGAGAGACAGCGGTGTGTTGTACAGTATCCAACAACAGTAGATGAAAACTCTTAAACAATCCATACAGGGACATTGTGCAAATAAATTATTACTCTTTCTCTGTATGTTTGCTGCCCTCTAAACTGCTTTTGTGGTTTTAAACAGGTCATTCTGTATTATTTAGTATTTAAACATTTTCTGGAAAGCACTGACATTAACATAGACATTGACATTTTCACGCCCCATCATGACGCTGTGATTGGTTGCTTTACATTTCAGTCTGATGGCCTCTTGGATGGATGTCTGGCAGACAAAGCTGCTATGTAGTCCAGACCTTCTGCCATCGGTCTGAAGGTCTGGCTATGGGAGACTACACAGACTGATGGCAGAAGGTCTGGGAACCATGGATGCTTTGAATGGCCAAGGACCACCCAAGAGGCCATATGACTGATAGGTATAGCAACCAATCACGTTTCAATGCGGAAAAATGTGGAGATCCGTGACAATGCCACGGAAAAATAAGCAAAAATTTCTGTGACTATCCCACGGAACTTTGTGAGATCACGTTGCTAGAATTCATAAAAACGTCACCATATACTTGCATTTGTCACTTTTGGCAAATGTTAATTTTATGTTTTCAAATCACAAATATTTGAATGTGGGTGTGAGTGGCAGCTAAAAATAACGTTATTTTGTGTATTTGGTATAATAAAATGTGTTTGTGTGGTTAAAAAACACATTATTTTCCACATAGCGTACAATTTTATAGCTCCAGGTTTCCCTTGCTTCCTGAAACACACTAATTTTGTAAAGAACTTATCGATTTGAAAAGCTCTGTGTTCCTGATTGGTCAGCTAATCTGTATGTTGTGATTGGCCTGAATACCTCTGACGTCAGCCGGAAATGTGACGCTCCTCACCATGTTTGAAAGATTCGCTCACAATGCAATGCTAAAGTCCGAAGCAAGAGGAATTATGATAATGACGGTCTTGTCTACATCACCAATCCCAGGAAGTAAACTGTTGCCTACAATCTGTGTATTTGTTGTAGTCCAAAAAAAGAGATTTATGTTGGAGACCATAACTTGCGTCATCGTTTACGGGGTATGTAGCTTTTGCATATTGTTAACATGTACTAATACACACTTACACACCAAAGGAAACGTAAAATCGTGAGTTGGATAATTGGTGCTCTTTAAGTTTCTGGCCCACGGTTATGCAAGCAGTAATTAAATGAAGAAGATTTGGTTTTGATGCAATGCTAGGCTCCCATTGCATGATTGGTTGCAAACCTTGCTGATTATTGAACTGCGTTAAAAAATATTAAAACAATGATCATGCTCCGGCCCCAATTTTTAAAACAGCGAAAATTGTGGCAAATTCCAAAATCAATAACCTATGGTCAGTCCCAATAATAGTTCTATATTTTATATTGATTTCTTCTGTATTTCTTTAAATGACAAATATTTTTTGAAAAATAATTATTTTTTAAATTTTATCAATGGGAAATTTAAAGCAAATAGAGATAAGAGTTGATCTTGATCATCACACACTTAGTGATGATTTGATTAAAAAAATCCTTCTGAAACAAAGAAGACATTGGTGCACGGGGTAATATGAAACTATTTGACATACTTATTAAACAGAATGTGATTCATGATGCAAACTTATGAAATTGCTGTTTTAAAAGAAATCTCTTTAGCTCAGCTTTAAGACAAAATGGTTTTAGAATAAAGTACACGGAAAGCCTTTAAAGACCTTTCTTTATAGGACCATGTGAAACATGTGCATAACCAATCTTTATTCTGCAATCAGGTGTATTACATAGTCATTTGAAGTAAGCAGGAAATTGAATAAAACAGAAGTGTGGGGCTTGATTTTTTTCTTTGACTGTATCATGAAAAGTGGCGTTATCCAGAAAGGATAGCAAGTGGTTAAAAATTAGAATGGCATGATAACTTGAGGCAAAAAGTAATTTCACAGGCAAAGCAACTTTTTACAACTTTTTATGAAGAATTATTGGTTACAATAAAAGTCTAAAACACTTTTTTTCAAATTTTTTTAAACTGTCTTTATATCCCAATACATAAGTAAAATGTAAGTACTCTGAAAAAGAGAGTTTAAAAATCGAGTGTCTGTAGACCTCTCACACAGCTCATTTTTCCATTCACTCCTCCCTTCTGGGTTTCTTCCACGCCCCCGAAACACATGAACGCAAATTTACCTCAGACGAGCGGAGAGAAAGGAGCGCGGTGCATGTAGTAACAGCATGTCAGAATCACATGTAATAATACACCTAACTTTATCACTATGAATATAAACAAATAGGATGGCTTTTAGTACTCACTATTAAGCCAGCATATCAATACTGGTAAAGTTTAAAATACATTTTGTTTGATTCGGTAACAAACAAGCTAGTTAGATTTATAAGACAAAGTTAAAAAACAGATTGCATTGATACACGTTTTTTCATTACCATCAGTTACACTGTGATGAAGGTGAATTTCGTGGAAGATTCATAACATAAACGGTGTTTTGCATGTAAGATTTTCTGTGATGAAAGCATTGTTGACTCTGATGAGGACTACACTCCGGAGACATTACCGCTACCGCATCGTCGACTCGAGGAAAAAACACGTGATATTTACTCTCGTTTGATTTTTTCGTTTATTCCTTTTTTTGCCTCGTTTGCCTTCGCTGACTACATATGCAGGTACTGTGAGTTTTGAATGCTCTTTCTCTGCCGTACTTTTGCTCTTCCTAGAGTGCCTCGTGCACGTTCAAATCAATCTGGTGTGCGCATGTGTGGGCAGATCCTGTAGCAACGGGTGGTAGCCATGGTTGCCAGAGAGAGTGATAGTCGTGCAAGCCAATTATTTGTCTCGTCTCGAATGGAAATAATTAGCTGTGTTTAAAACAGTCGTGAGAGGTCTACAGACACTCGAGTTTTATACTCTCTTTTTCAGAGTACTTACATTTTACTTATGTATTGGTATATAAAGACAGTTTAAACAAATTTGGAAAAAAGTTTTGTTGACAATTCCTGCCTATCCTGCCTTTAATGCATTACACTGTAAAGCGTGAAAATTGGATTACAATTTTAGATTTTATAAATGTATAAAATAAATGCTGAAATGAGCATAATAAATGCTGTAGAAAAAACATGCATTCATAAATCAAGCCTAATAGGAGCAGAAGCTCATATTAAGGAAGTCAATTTCAGTTTCAAAATGACTTCAAGTACAATCAGTCCAGGTTTTAATGACACAAAAACAATAATTCAAAACTATAAAGCCATGAAAGAAAGTATGGTAAGTGGGAAATATGTGGTTGATTTCATAGCCAGAAATAGATGAGCCTAATTAAGAGAACTCCATCACTACAGCGGGAACGCAGCAGGTCTGGCAGACAGCTGGCATATTGCTCAGCAGTTGAACGCAGTCTTGCTTAAACTGGGCATGAAGAGAGTCTTGATGCTCAGTAGGGATAAAATAAGACACATGAATGAGCACACTGACACACGAACACATTCTGGCACATCAAGACTAGCTAACTTGGGATTATCAGAGACGCCTGATGCAAGAATGCTCGAAACGTTATTCATGAATATCAGACATTTTTCATGCTCTGACTCACAGACATAACATTGGAAATACTCATTATATACAGCACACGCTTATTTAAACGGGTAATTGAGATCTAATGTACTGTACAGGCAAAGTGAAATCTATATGACAGCATGATAAAGCAGATTTTACATTTACATGTATGCATTTGGCAGACACTTTAATCCAAAACAACTGACAGTGCATTACAGATATACAGTACTGTGCAAAAGTCTTAGGCCACCACCACCAGACTTGTTTTTTTAGAAGTTTTAATGTCCATCCATATTTATTTTTCAATTTATTTAATTAAGATACAAATGGCAGATACAAATAATTCTGGCATGGTGGCCTAAGACTTTTGCACAGTACTGTACATTTAGCCAACGTGTGTTCCCTGGGTTCAAACCCACCATGACTTTTTGCATTGCTAACACAATGCTCTACCACTGAGCTATACAGGAGCACAGTTATTTTTTACCCGTAAGAAAAATACACTTTTTATGTGTTACACCTTTGATATCACTTAAATAGCAGGGAGACCTAAAGGAGCTCTACGTAGGTATTTAAATGTACTAAATAAAAAAATACTATAATATATTTGTAGGTATAGGAAACATGCTTAGTTCACGTTTCTGTTTCTCTGAAAACCAATGCTATAGTCAGTTATTGCCGTTTCGAAATGCGCCTTCTGTGTGGTGTCAGCTTTGGTCTGTGTGATTCTGCCCACTGCCAATTTACCCAAAAGTGTATTTCGCTTGCTTAAATGAGGCTGGATTGGACTATAAATGCAACCTCTGGTGGATGCCACCTTCGAAATGAGCTGTAGATTGAGTTAAATAAAGCCACACGAACGGGTTTGTAATTTGCTGACAACAAAAAACATTGCAAACGTGAAAATCAGCAGATAAGCGTATGCTTTAGTTCTGTTGTTGCGCTCCTGTTTGTGTCTGGCAACCCGAGAGGGGGTCAGGGGAAAACCGTCTCCAATATTTAACATTTAGACTGCGGTATCAAGTTCAATCACTAGAAGTCAATGTTACACACAGCTCCTTTAAGTAATATCAGTGGGTCCAGGTTTGACTAGTTTGCATGGTCCATTTAGCTCCTACTTGGAATTTCCATTAGTTGAATGGAAGTCTTCATTGATGTCCAATGCAAAAATGTTCAAAAGACCTTTTTTAAGTGTTTTCAAAGTGAAAAATGGAGTGTGAGGTCTCAGACATATATACTGTAGGCAACTTTGGTCTGTTGTATTGCCATGATCTTGGACCGTGGACCTATAAAAAAAACGCATCCCCCCAATTACTTGGTGGCATGCCTAAAGGGACACTCCACTTTTTTGAAAATATGCTCATTTTCCAGCTCCCCTAGAGTTAAACATTTGATTTTTACCATTTTGGAATCCATTCTGCTGATCTACGGGTCTGGCGCTACCACTTTTAGCATAGCTTAGCATAATCCATTGAATCTGATTAGACCATTAGCATCACGCTAAAAAATGACCAAAGAGTTTTGATATTTTTTCTATTTAAAACTTGACTCTTCTATCATGTACTAAGACCAACAGAAAATTAAAAGTTGCGATTTTTTTAGGCAGATATAGATAGGAACTATACTCTCATTCTGGCGTAATAATCAAGAACTTCGCTGCCATAACATGGCTGCAGGTGGAGCAATGTAATTACGCAGCACTTGAAAATAGTCCCCTTGGTAACTTTCAATAGCAGGGGACTATTTTCGGGCCATATCTGCGTAGAAATCCACAACTTTTAATTTTCCATCGGTCTTAGTAGACAATGTATCTACAGAAGGGTCAAGTTTTAAATAGGAAAAATATAGAAACTCTTTGGTTATTTTTGAGCGCAATGCTAATGGTCTAATCAGATTCAATGCTAAGCTATGCTAAAAGTGGTACGCGAGACCCGGAGATTAGTTGAATGGATTCCAAAATGGTTAAAATCAAATGTTTAACTCTAGGGGAGCTGGAAAATGAGCATATTTAACATATGATTTAGTATTCAGTAATATAGTAATAATTAAAAAAAAGGACTGTATGTATGTCTATGGAGGGTCTGTGGGTTCTTGCGATGCTACCAGCCATTTAACATTGCTAGCATGTCATGGCATCATTTTCCATAGTGATTAGTCAAATGAAATGGCTCAGCTGATTGCATTTCTTCTTTAGGGGGCGGGGTTCAGCACCAGCCAAGCAACTGCCATTGAGATAAATGGGAATCAAATACAGTAGCTCTCTCCAAGTATTATAGACCTCTTTGGATGCGACAGATCTTCAATCTCTGGCCAGAATAAACTCCTCTTTGCGGCGGATCAGAAGCCGAAGTCTGTCTTAACACATTTATTGCTAATAGCTCCTCCTAAAACCCCAAACTCACAGAATGAGATCTGTTCCAGGAGATCAGGCACCTGATTCATTAAAAATTCGTGAATCTGTAATGTGACACCACCAAGCAAAACTAATGCCAGTGAGAGCAACTTTTGGCTCGCATGGCAGCGCTAACGTTTATCTTTCCGTGGCATTTTCTCTGCTTGGCCATGGTATATGACAAGAATCGATAGGGGGCCAATAGCTCAGACACCTCCACCAGCTGTGTGATGTATTGATACGAGTAAAGACGAATGAGCATGCCGCTGGGCGGACAGATCGGGTCGGTCTGTGTTGAAACAGCGAATTGATCGGGTCTTGGCGGTGGGCTCACGTAGGGCGGCAGGCTGTGACAGGGGTTACGCCCCTGTCAGCTGTTGTTGAGAAGGCTTCTGCCTTCACAGACAGGCTATAAATGTTGAGGTAATTGCGGAAGCTCAGTAGTCAATAGCGTCCAGACAGACTTGCTATTTAGATGTGGCATGCATTGTCTGATTCATTCGATGGTTGCTTGATCGGACTGCTGCCACAAATTAACTTTGAAAACGTTGTGCTTTCTTTGTTAAAGAACATCCCAAAACACACTCTTAGAATGAATGTGTTAAAAACAACACATTATTGTTGATTCTGGAACAACAAACTAAATGCGTTGTCCCAGAATCCACCCATCTCTGTGTTATTAATGAAACAACACAGTTTGTGTTACTTTTAACACAACTTGTGTTATATTTTAACACAAAATCAACACAAAATGACACATAATGTGTTAAAATTACACATAATGGATCTAAGTGCATTGTCTAAAGCGCACAGTCTAAATGGGCGTGTCTGATGCCACTTTTGCTAATTTAACGACGGGAAAATGGTTTGTGCCCCGAGCACATGGTCGAAAAGGGTTGTTCATATTTCCTAATGAGTAATGGGTGTGTTTTGGGCGTAATGTGCAATAAACCAATGAGAGTCTTATCTCTCATCCCCTTTAAAAGCCAGTTGCGCTGGCGCTATGTCTAATGCCTATTTAGATGACGGACTTTGTTAAGAATAATGTTAAAAAAATTGTTTTCATTTTTATCGAAATTTTTATTTTTTGGATTAAAACCTTTAAAAGACGTTTTCTTTCAGTCATAGAAGTACAAATAGCAGGATTTTAATTGCTGTAAATATGCAAGAAAATGTTTGTACTCTAAAAATACAAACAAGAGATAAAGAATTTACAAACGCCGAAGCGTTTCAGCAGTCGAACAGCACCATGGGATTTTTACAAAGCATTACTTAAAATGTTTTTCATGTCACCATATCCACAGAGTCATCATATACAATAAATCCATAGGGTAGCATTTAAAAACATTTAAAAAAGATGCATTTGTTTAAAGCAAAGCATGTATTTACTTACCAGGCTACAGGTGAAGCAGCTCCTTACGCCTTCTAACGTCTCATAATCGGTCCTCATTTATGTCCAAGAGACTCAATAATAATCTTTACATTCAATCCTTTAATCTTTCATATTTAAAAGCTTTGTGTGCTGCTGCGCATCCATGTATGTGATAAGCAAACCCGCGTTGTTGTCTTGTTTATATAGGCTCATAATTTACAGCGCTCTTTAAATAACAAAAACATATTGCGCCATTGACTTTATACTTTAGAGCAGGTTTTAATTGGTCAATGGCGTAGTCTATTTTAGTTGCCTCAAAATAGCAACGCGCCAACAATGCGCCTGAACACACCTCGTTTTCAGACCAGAACACCCGTGGGCGCAAAAGTGAGCGCAAATGCATTTGCTATTTATACAACGTGGCGCTAAACTTGAAAATGATAATTGGTCAGGGTTGAAACTAGCAAAAGACACTTGCGTCGCGCATTGCGGTGCATTGCGCCAGGTGTATGATAGAGCCCAATGTGTTAAAAGCTTAACGCACAAAGATGTGTAAAAAATTAACACATGCTTTCTAAGGGGCCGTGCACACTAAAGCTTTTACACCCACAGCCGGCGCATGTTTTCAATTGTCTCCAATGGAAGCTCAGTGTTTTTCAAATAAGCTAGCGATTTTCTTCCGCGCTGAAACCCGGCGCTCTGCGTTTTTTCTGCGCTCAGCGCTGAGCGCAGAGAGTTGAAAAATATTCAACTTTGGGTAAAAATCATCCCTCGTCAAAGTCAGTTTTCACACGGACGTCCAATCATAGTGGAGGGGGGGCGGGACATTACCACAGCAACCAACTGGAGTTAGCACAAAGGTCATGGGTTTGAACCCAAAGAACACACATGCTTTAAAAAAATAATGCACTTTGGATAAATTTGGCCAAATGCATAAATGTCAAATTTTACTGCTATAGGTCAGATGCTATACATTACAGTCCTTCCAGAAAAACCCAGTTTTTTGTGATTGTTGCAAACAAAACTCCTCGATCTTGCGGCACGTTTTCTTAAAAAATGTGATGGAATATGCGGGATATTTATGCAATTTTATGCGATGAAATTGAAGGAACTTGCCAAAATTGCGAGAACTTATTGATGTTCACGTCATATAATTATGTCACTTCCTAACATTCCCATGACAACAGGGGACATGGTGCGCATGTAAGAAGTAAATGCAACATTTTTCAACTTTCTGCTAAGATATATATGACTTTTTGCTACGAAAATGCAGGGATTATGTAATCATGCAAGCTCCGCATATTTTGCGAGCAGAAATCTGCAATTTATGTGAAAAAAGTGTGGCCCCAGAATAAATGTGTGGACTTTGGCTGGCTGATTATGCATTGAATCATGCGATCGCATAATCACGTTTATCTGGAGGGACTGATATTTGAGCATGCGTAGTGCATTAGGCATATAAGTAGGGCTAGGTATCCATTCAGATGTTCCAGATCGATTTGATTTCGATTCTCCATTCGATTTTTGATTCCAATTCTCGGATCGATTTTTATACTCGATTTTCGATTCAACTCAAATATAGATTTAATATAGATTTAATACAAATACTAAATTTATTAAAAAAAAGAACAGTGAACATAAATTTACAAGTAAGTAATTAATAAAAAGAAATTAAGAGCCACAAACCTGTATATTAAACTCTTTTATTTTAGGTACACTTGGGTATATTAAAACAGGACCCATTTCTAATTTTCAAATGCATAAAATTATGTTAAATACAACACAATTTTGATGCAAGATGAAAAATGTATATGGAAAAAAGTCAGAACAGTCGCATTCCTTGAAAAAAATAAATATGAAAAAAAAAAACGATTCATGGCCTTTAAGAATCGATTTTGACTCGAACCACGTAAAAAAAACGATTTATCAAAAATTCTTTTTTTTTTGCCCAGCCCTACAAATAAGTCTAATAAGAATCCAATTTCATGTATGTTTATGTTTAAATATTACATGTTAAAACTAGAACTAATTTTAGATTTTAATCTTACATTTAGATTTTGAATGTTTTACAAAATTTAAGACGTACATTTAGATAGCATGCACATTTATATACATGTACATGCACTTTATTACACCTTTCCAATATTAGGTTGGACCACCCAAAACTGTTTTTTTTTCTGTGTCATCAATTCAATAGGTGTTGGAAATATGCTTCAGAGATTTTCGTCCATATTGACATGACAGCATGATGCAGTTTCTGCAGATTTGCCAGCTGCATTCTCAGCGACACCTGGTTTGTTCTTCTGCTGGAGAGATAAGGCTTGACATGTTGTGTGTTGTGTTCAGATATCAGCTGTAATGAGTTGTTTCTTGAGTGGACTTTCTTTCAGTTTCTTCCTCATTCTGATGGAATTTGGTGTAAACTTCAGCACGTCTATTTGCTATTTCCTATCACGTGATTGGCTGATATTTGCATTACTGAACAACTGAACAGGTGCACCTAATAAAGTGGCTGGTGAGTGTGTATTATATTTTGTAGTATGAATGTTTTTTATCAGGTTGACGGCATATAAAACAAATGAATGTGTTGTAAGAGGATGCACAGGCATGGCTTTAATTAGCCGCAGACATCTCCGGCACACTTCATATGCGCCGAAGCAGGCGGTAGAGGCTAAGTGCACAGAATGCGGGGATAGCAGAGCACTCTTAAAGAATACAATTATCACTTAAGTGCTTTTCACACGAGTGCAGCTATCAAGGGCTCTTCTTACCATTCCTGATTATGCAAGTCTGGGGATAGAAAGACGACAAGGGGAGAGACGCAGATGACACAGCCGCTGTTCATCTGTTTGTTGGTAACACTTTATTTTACAGTGTCTTTGGTACCCAAGTTACTAACATTTAATTATGCATAATTACATGCAACCAGGGGTGCTGTAAAGGGGGGGTAAACAATGACAATTCTCGGTGCCCACGAGTAAGAGGGGGCCCAGAGAAGCCCCCAAAATTGTGGTGCTAAAAAATATTTAATAGTAAAAATTATTAACTTTAAATTATTCTATTTGCTGTTTCCTGGTTTCAAAAAATGTATTTGTTTAGGAAACACAAACGTCTGTGGGCCCCTTTCCCCCCTCTCAATTGTCATAAAATGGCTCAGTCCGCCCAAATTGTATAATCCAGGCAACACAGCTTGACTTCACTTATAGTGCCGGCAGAATATCAAACTTGACTGATAAGGAAGTGAAAATGCCTAAAAAATCTGGAAGTCAAAAACGGAAAGAGAAAAAAATAAGAAGTGAAAGAGGCAAAGGGTCGACATTATGTTACCAAGGTGGGTTTATGGCTCAGTCCGCCCAAATTGTATAATCCAGGCAACACAGCTTGACTTCACTTATAGTGCCGGCAGAATATCAACTTGACTGATAAGGAAGTGAAAATGCCTAAAAAATCTGGAAGTCAAAAACGGAAAGAGAAAAAAATAAGAAGTGAAAGAGGCAAAGGGTCGACATTATGTTACCAAGGTGGGTTTGTAAGTAGGCCTAAATTGTTTATGGCACATAAACCATTTTTCCCGTCGTTAAATTAGCAAAAGTGGGTTCGGACATGGCTGTTTAGACCGTGCACTTTAGACAATGCGCTTTTATAATTAAAATAGGGCCCTATAAGTTTTTAATGCTAAAAAATTTTCACTCCCATTTGCACTTTTTTCTAATTGCGCACATATTCTAATTTGTCCTGTTTTTAATCTGGCCCTATGTGTATTAAATAATATAAAATAAATTAATACTATAATAGTATTATGTTGGAAATATAGCACTTGTTATTTTGTAAGCATGTAATTACACTCAAGGTTTAAGGGCTTGTGAGGTTTAGCTTACCCCACTTCAAAAACAAAATTACCGCCGACCCTCTTATTCACAGGATGATTTTAAATGCATGACATTTGTCAACACTGCTTTGGTGCATCCTGTTAATTCCATGTGGACAGAAAATTGGCCACTGACTGGTTTAGCTATGTTGCCAAGTCAGGGCCCATTTTTCAAAACACCAATTATGAGGGCTCGACTCATCAATCAAAGGGCCCTTTTATACCAAGTGACAAATGAATTCCATTTTTGTCACATAAGCAAGTTCCAGTCATTTCTGCCAGTCCTCTTCTGTCCCTGCAGTATAGAAATATGGACTATAAGATGTGAAGTGTGATAAGATTTGATGATGTACTGTAAAATAAGTATTTTAGCTTTTTCTCTGAAAACTTTTAATATTTAGTTGACAGGTTACCATATGTTTAATATGATGATCTTACTGGCTGTGATTTATTAATGATCAGATGTGCTTATAAACATGTCAAGCAATATGTTCATGGTTTTATTTCCATCACAAGTTACTTACCCCCCTGCTTTATGATACTAACAAGTAGTAACACTTTAAAACATATAAAACCACATCATGGTTTACATTTGTGACCCTGTCTTTAAAATCCAGGCTAAAGTCAGCATCAAAGTTTGATTTCAGTCTTTGACATAATCTACTCAGTCAATATTAAAGAGATCATGAATATATTCACAGAATGTTTTTTACATTATGTAGGTTGATTTTATGTAGAAAACAATAAATACCCTAAAAATGACATTTTATTAGTACTGTATGTGGTCTGATGAAGAGCCTGCGTGCTCGAAACATAACCTTGATGCCATGCACTAGTTTTAAACAATAAATATTTTTGATACTTTTGGAGCTTTGGTGTTGCCGACTTTGCATTGCTATACTATTAGTACTATATGTGCATTCCCTGGGGCTCAAACCTTTTGCACTGCTCATGCAATGCTCACTAAACTACAGGAATACACAGTTTATGTACAAACATAAACACTTCTAAAAATTTCACTCTTTTTTAATATTTTTTTTTCTGAAGAAAAGGTATGTGGCACTTGCCTGAACAAAAAGATAAATTGATACAAGGATATTCTGTGTGGTTGCCAGAGTGTTGCTAAGATTGATGCATACTGACCGATGTTAAAAGAGCCCAACACCTGGTTCCCATTGCACATAAGCAAAACTGCTGAGTGACTGTAAGTTTTCACACTGCTGTGTCTTTACTGTGTGACAGCAGCACAGAAAAAAAGCACAGAAAATAAAGCTTTATAGTCAAAATTAATAAAAATATATAACTGGCGTATAAAGATAAAAACTTTTGAAGGGGACATTTCACAAAACTTTTTTAAGATGTCAAAGAAACCCATAGTTGGATAGGGCAAATTAAGGAGCGATATTATCCCCTTCTGACATCACAAGAGGACACACATTTCAATGACCGATTTTTCACATGCTTTCAGAGAATGGTTAACCAAAACTAAGTTACTGGGTTGATCTTTTCTAGGTTCATTATGGCAGTTAAACATTGAAAAATTCAGATTTTCATGATATGTCCCCTTTAACTCATTCCCTGCCAACCTTTTTTAAATAAGTTGCCTGCCAGCATTTTTTTATGATTTTCACAAAAGTTTCACAAAATGCCTACCTGGAAAAATTTCTTCTATAAATAAACAAACATACAAATATATCAAATAAAAGAACAGATCCTCTGCTTTTAAACCAACAAAGTAATAAAATGGGCAAAAAACGTTCCATCCTATCCTATTAGTTCTCTTTTTATAACCTCTTAAATATGGGAAGGTTTTTTCAAAAATACAAAATTTTGAGCAAAAATCTGAAATAATTGCATTTTTGTAAAAGAATTTTGTTAGAGATCAGATTCAGAACTATTATCAAAACATACACAGAGTTTAAAATGTTTTTAAAATAGTTTTTGCTTCAGTTTTTTATAAAGTGCGCCACCTAGTTAATAATAGCAGAATTACAGGTTGCCATAAAAACTCGTCAGGAAAGCGTCATTGTCAGGGCAATGTTTTCTCTTAATTGACGAGATAACTCGTCAATGGTGGAGCAAGAGTTAATCGTTACGACAGCCGAAGCTTGAACTGCACCTACCAAACTTCATTTTTGTTAATGAATCATAATAAAATACTGTATACGTTCATAGAGCTCCAAGGCTCATATACTTTTTCAGTCTTGTGGCATCCAATGCTGCTTTTTCAAAAAAAAAAAAAAAAAAACACCATGGACCCCCAAACAGGCCCGGGTTGGCCATAGGGAGACTGAAAAAATTCCTGGTGGGCTGGTCTGTTTTTTTTTGTCCACGAGGGCCGGTGTTGTCATGGCACTGGGTTGAAGCTTGCTGTAGGCTGCCAGCACTTATCCAGCCTCACTCGCTTAATTTGCAGGTGGGAGATATAGATATTTTTTTATCTATAATATATTTGTTCTTTTTTTGACACAAAGTAGTAAGTATCTTAGTAATAAAACTTAAAATAAGGATTTGTATTTTTCCATCTGTTTCCCCTAATCAATCTTGCTTGTTTATTGTATATCAGGGGTTTCCAAAAAATGTAATACCCACCATTTTTTAAAAATAGAAATATTGGGGAAAACACAAACATATTTGTTCCCTTTCAGTAGTTTTTGAATAAGTTTAAAGGAATAATATTAAAATACTTTATGGTAGGGCTGCGCAATTATGGCAAAAATCATAATTGTTTATTTGTATTGAAGTGGAAATGATATATTTAAAAAATATAATGAATTGCAAGGCTGTATAGAGAACAGTTCACTATTGCAGACTTATATATTACCGAGGATTTAATGATATTATTTTAATACAGTCAGTCATGAACTAAGACATAAAGACATGGCCATTAGGATTTTAAGCCTGCACTCTTAAAAATGTTTCTTTGGGGAACCAAAAATGTTTTTTTTAATGGTATCACTATGAAAAACACTGGTAACACAGGAGTGTGTTTTATTAAAAATCACAAGAAATATAGTTTAGATTAGCATGTATAATTCATGTCAGTAGCACAAAAAGTACAGTTATGAAACCTTCCATTACATAACTTTAATATCTAGGTTTAGGGCTTTGTTCAAATTAGAAACCTTATTTTTAAGCAATGCTAGCACTGCTTGTTAAATCAGCATCTATATGCAACACATCCTGAACATCACTTACATGTACAGTACAGTAACTGTGATATATGTACCATTATTGGTACATATATCACAGTGTTGTATTTCAGGGTATTTCAAATGGTTTAATTTGTTGACTTTGTTATAATTGAGTTACAGTAACAATACATACAAAACATAATGTAGACTACAGCATCCTGCCACAGTCTAAAACATTTTTGGGGTTATTTTAAAACCAGCATCGAGTCAAAAAGGGATCAACCTGTTGGGTTCTAATTTACTCTATGCAAAGTTGTTTCAATCCAAAATGCTGGGTTGCTTTAACCCATTGTTGGGTCAAATATAAACATTTTCTAGGTTAATTTAACCTTATGGTTGGGTTTGTCTCTTTTTGACACAACGCTAGGTTGAAAATAATCCAACATTTTTTAAAATGCATGCTACTTATAACTATAACCATGTGTCATTCACTTCATTCAGTATTCATTTTTAAATACTTTTATTTAAGGATCTTTCTCACACTACTCGAATAATCAAACGCCATAAAAGTATCTTATTATGATTGGGTGTTTTTTGCAACACTGCACTTTTGCAACAAAGCACAGTTGTTTTATTGCAGAGTTTGGCAATTTCTTACACGGGCTGTTTTGCTGATGTGGGATCAATACTGCTGTTGCCAAGTTGTTCTTCTGCAGCAAATGAAGATCTCATACTGGCTCCTATAGCTTTGCATAATAATGCACTTTGTGTAATTTACTCTAATTAATTCTTAATGCACTCTGAATAACTTTTCATAATATATACTTAAAACAAAAACTATTGTTAATATATGCTTTGTGGTGCTACTATAAGAAACAAAAGGTGGCAGAGTTGTGTAAAGCTGGTAATAAAATGTGATTAAGAGTTTATTGCAGATACAAAGTTAAGCCTTTAACTTAAATTAAATTTGAATGGGAGTCATTAATTCAACATACTGCAAAAAGACCAGTGATTTACCAGATAAAGTTTTTAAACACTTGATTGAATTTCTTTTTTAACCTTTTTATCAAACTTGTTTTGCTGACAAATACAGTCAAACCAGAAAATGTCTATCTTAAATGAAAACTCAGTACTGTTTAATCTTGCAAGTTGACACATTACGAAGTTGCTCAGACAAAGCTGGACAATGCTCTCAGTGTGTAGAATTGTAATCTAAAGTATTACTATGCGTATACCTTATTTTTAAACCAAGGACATTTGGAGATATGGGGTTATATGTGCCATCCTATCCTTTTTTTAACACCAGAAGATAATCTATTGCAGTGCAATTGTATATTTTTGGATAATATATCTTTACTGCGGACACAACTGCACAATTACCTTCTGTTTAATTATTGCTATGTGGCCCTAACTTTGTGCATAAACATCCATATAGATGGCTAATGGGTTTGATCAAGTGCAGCCTCTCTCGCCGTGAATCATTTCTGACAACCCGGCTCTCATTTGCATAATTAAATGCAAATGGATTGAGGTTGCATAATTAAAAATCTGACATGGATCAGTGTTGTGAAATACAGCGAATCAGTGTGCTGGAGAATAACAGACGCAGTTCATCAGTGACAGGCCTTAGAAAACACAGGCCTGTGTAATTGACTTCATTTCCAAATACTCGTAGGTAATAAGGCTACATTTTCTCTGCCTCACACCCCTGACTGAAGAGCTTTGTAGTTGATTCAAGCATACTGTGTGTTTTTGTGCAATAAGTCTTATTGTACTGGTGCTAAGCTTATCACTGTTTAGTGCAGATTTTTATTACGCTGTATATGAAGACAACATGGAAATGCGTCCCTAGATGTCACTCGGACATTACCCTTTCAAAAAAGTACACCTTTGTACCTAAAGAGTTCATAATAGAGTTAGAGTTCATAATAAGGTAACAAAATCCTATTAGCGTAGGGGCTGTTTACATGTAATGCAAGTTTCACACAGTGATGTGGTTTACATCAGCTTGGTTAAAGACAGGCTAACTATTGCGGCATAAGTATGTTACCCACAGTTGAGGATTTAGCAAATTGGGGGGCCAATGCGAAGGTATCTATGGTATCTATGGGTCCCCATCCGATCTTTACCACCCAGACAGCAAGTGACTCTGAGCCTGATCTGCGCCGGATCCGCGTTGAAGTTGGCAGGTACGGCGCATCTCTGGCCTAGAGTTGTCTGCTCTCTGGGCATTCAGCATAGTGAGTTCATGACTTAACAATGGTATATCATAAGAATTTGTACATATTTTACAAGTTGGCCAATTCGTATTAATTCACACGACCACATCCGTAAGTTTTTGTACGATTTGCATTGACCCCTGTGACGTTGCGGTTAGGGGCGGGGATAAGAGTTAGGTTTTGTTGTTGTTCTTTTCATGAGACTCGTACGTTTTTGCACTGTTAACTTCATATGAATATATATGAATTAGCCAACAACATGTAGGACTGTTTTTTTGAGTTCAGGCTGGACTTACCTACAGGCCCAAAGTTCTAATCTGTTCTTCAGTCTCAGGTGAATTCCTCTCTTCTGTATTTCAGGTGGCCCTTCTCGTTGGTCTTCTCCACCTTGCGACTGTTGCTGTAAAGGTCACAAAGGCGATGGCGAAGGTGAGAGTGGGACGTCTTTCAATGAGCTCTCCACCTCCAGCTCTGAAAGCCACTCTGAGGCCAGCTCCCCGCAAGGTACCGTCATCCGTGGCCCGGTCAGCCGGCAGACGCACGTGCAGACGTTGGATCGGCCTCCGAAGAAAGGCCCCGTTCAGCATCTTCTCCAACAGCAGCAGTCTGAGCACCGCCGCAAGAGCGATCTTCTGCGAACACTCACCGCCAGCTCCCGGGACACGAGCACCAGCAAGAAGCGGCAGGCGAAGGAAAAGCTGACCGTGGAGGAGGAGCTGGAGAAGTGCATCCAGGACTTTCGCAAGATAAAGATTCCGGAGCAATTTCCCGAACGCAAGTACATGTGGCAGGCCGATCTTCTGCGAAAATACCGTCTTTGAAGGACGGAGACGTGGGGAGAGCATTTTTAAGACTAAATTTGAAGCTACAATGATGTACGTGTTGTAACTATCACTACCACTATTGCAACTATCAAAATACTACTGCCTCTGACTTTACTTTGATATCAATCTTGGTGAGTTACAATTGGTTAACAGTTTAGTTCTGGCTTAAACCAGCATGAACTGTTGCAGACTGGTTTATGCTGGCGATACTGGTTGAAACCAACATAGCCATGCTGTCCACAAACAAAATCTAGTAACAAAAATCGATCACAAATTAAACTAGTTAAGAAACTGGCGACCTGTTAAGCATCTTTTCAGCAGGGTGGACTGCAGATTCGCTGACAGTTTACTTGTAAGCACATGCAATTTTGTAGATTTCCAGAGCAATGTAAGCATTTTTCGCACAGCTACCTGCCCCTTCCTTTCGGGTTTCCCTTGTTGAGTTCAAATTTGTGTGCGATAGTGCGTTTGTTACAAGAGATCTTTCGACATAGCTATGTTAGTGACACTGAGATTGAGTTGAGGTGGCCAAGAGGTTGAACGATGAACATGTATCCAACTCATAAATAATTCATGCACTCCCAACTGTGCCCTTTCTAAGAATAGCCACTGCCCTGGCACATGGGAGAGAGGGTTTCCATTTCAACACTTACAGAAGCACAGGAGACCACAAAGCCAAATCCGTTTCCCCCTTTTTGGATTTTGCATGCTCCATTAACGTATCTTACTGTAGCTAAGCTACAATCAGTGACCCTTTCAGATCCCTCAAGATCCAGTCATGGCTTAGAAAGGGGTTGCGGGTGGAAACTCAATAGCGTCACATTAAGCTTTTGAGACTTGACTTCCTGAAACATATTGATTAAAGCACATGATATTCCACAGGGGAGTGAGTGATGGCTTACGTTGGGAAAGAGTTTAAAGGTTGAGTATGGAATGTTTGGGAAAATTACTGAATGGGAAAAGAAATATAATACTGTATACACTGAAATACACAAACATATAGAGTTTGTAAGGTTGTGCAATGTCTTCTGATAGTATAAGGACAATAGAGTTAATATTTATTTCATTTTGATGAGGTACATAAATGATGCTGATTCAGATGGTAATAATTATAATAAATGGTGAATGGGTGTTGTGATTAATCGTGGATCCAGATTATGGAAAGCATGTTGGGTCATTTTTAGACAAATCAATATCAGCTTACACGCTAAAAAAATCCTGGATTCTTTTTAACCCAGTGTTGGGTCAAAGAGTATGGAGCCCCTAAAGGGACATGGAGCAAAAATTAAATACAGTTTAGTTTCGTGTGCGCACGTGAAACTATCGTGTCCGCACATGAAACTATCGCATCTGCACGTTAAACTTTTGCTTTCACATGCGCCCGAAACTAAACTTTAGATTTTTTTTACTCAAAAACAGGGACCTGATTGATGGGTTAATTTGAGAAAATATTTATGCTGCATTTTGTGTTAAAACAACCCAGCATAGATATAATAACAAACAAACGTTTTGGGTCCGTCCCTTTTTGACCCAGTGTTGGGTAACCCAGCATTTTTCAGAGTAAGATATATTTTGTTTTATGTTGTTTTGCAGAACTTGCTACTCAAGCTGTATTTATTATGACTAAAACAAGTAATGCCAAACTCTGATATCGCAAAAATATAATAATAATATACCATGAATAATTTTTTATGCTACTGATATGAATTTTAATTTACATGTAATAATGGTGGAAGTGGGAAAATTATGATCTGCCTCTCTATTCATTTTCTGATCTTTCATTATCTTTAAAAGTTATAACTTCAGGTATAAAAACATGACTTTAGTTTACCTTAACTCTTTCACCGCCAGCGTTTAAAAAAAAAAGTTGCCAGCCAGCGCCAGCGTTTTTCATGATTTTCACCAAAGTTTAATGCCTTCCAGAAAATGTTCTTCTTTAAATATATAAACATACAATAAACCAAATGAAAGAACAGAACCTCTGCTTTCAAACAAAAAAAACCCCGTTTCATCCTACCGAACCCACTTCAGTGGTTCTTTTGTAATCAGCTTTTGAATATGGGTAGGTTTCTGCAAAAACACCACATTTTGAGCAAAAAGCAGAGATAATTCCATTTTTGTGACGGACTTTTCATAGAGATCCCATTCAGAGCGATCTTTAAAACAGACACGGACATGCAGCCGCTTGCCATAGGGCAATACTTCCGTTGCGGAAGTTGCGGAAGGGCGCCACCTGGTGGATAATAGCGGTATTGCGGAAAGACTGAAAATCTCGTCATTGGCGGGGAAGCGTTTTCTCTTAATTGACGAGATATCTCGTCAATGGCTGTGAAAGAGTTAAAATATAAATTGTGGCATGGGCTAAAACAACCTAGCATACAGTAGGTTAAATTACAGTGCGTCTTTAACATGATGGCCTTTTTAAATATGTGATTAATTCATTATCAGAAATATGGCTAGACATTCAAAGAAATAGATAATATTCATGCAGGCTTTGATTCATGTGATCTATTAGCATTGCATTCGTTAAATCAAAAGCCACTTGCTGCTCTGTCAAGCAAAAAAAGCAAAACATAAAAATGTTTAAAAAGCAATATAGGCTACACTGTCAGAAAATTTTTACAAAACTACCTTTTTGATAACTGGAGTGGTACCCTGAATGATTAATTGTTCTACCTTTTGGCGTGCAATATTATACCCGACCTGTTTGTGTATCTTAAGAAACAATTTTATACCATTTAAATTTTAGGACACAAAACAGTCAACTCTACCTTTAAAGGTATACAATGGGTACATAAAGGCGGGGTGCATGATCTCTGATAGGGATGTGCATCGATGCATCGCGTTCCCATTAAAAAGACCTGTCTGAAATTGATTCTGAATCGCAAGGCTCCGATTCTGTGTTTCATGCACAGCTTGTGCATGTACTCTGGCTCTGTGATCAATAGGAAGTCCTTATCAATCTAAAATCACTATGAGTTTGACTCGTTTATAACGTGCATTTAAAAAAGCAACACTCGTCAAACACAATCATTCAAAATATTCTCTATTATCATGAAAATACCTGAAACAATCTGAAGAACAGCGATATAAATAGGCCCCTAGAGATGGACCTTCTTTTGATAGCCCCCCCAGCACATATCAGGCAACGATGTCAGTTAGTAGACACGCCCCTTACTGCTGATTGGCTACAAGTGTGTTTTGGTAGTCGGCCCGACTCCCTTTTTCAAAGTGTTTTTCAAAAATCATGCACCCCTGCCTTTAAGGTGAAGTAGGCACAGTAATGTACCCAAAAGGTACAACCTCGTATTATGTTTAGTATACTTGTAAAAGTACAAAATGGAACATTGAGGTACCACCCCAGCGACAGAAAAGGTGCCAATTAATAAGATAGCGAACTCTGCATATTAAACATAGAAAAAAACATACTTTATCTTTGTTTCAAATTCACACTAGAAAACACAATGCCACATTTTCAGACAATTACAGTAGAATTGCAGTGACGTCTAACACGTGTCTTTATTCAAACATTATATTTATTTTAATGTGAATGTGCTAATGAAAAGAAGATATTATTGTAAGATAGACTGATGTAGTGTTACTGTGAATGTACACTAGTGATATGTTTGAATGTCATGATAAAACCAAAGGTTAGGTACTGTACAGTTAGAGGGGTAATGATGGGCATGGCCTTGTACCAATGACTTTTACAAAGAATTCTTTTATTTCAGAATATGAATGAATATTCTAATCAAAATCTGCCCTCCAGTCTCTCATTCCCTTATCACGAGGTCTACTTACTGGATAAATTATATTACAGAAGTGAAGACAGGAAGAATAGCATGTATAATAAAATATATTATTCATCATCTTAGCGCTTTAAGGAAACAGTAAAGCCATTATTTTAGCCCAAATCCCTCCACATTCCAAGCACTGGCCATAGTATAAATGATAGCATTACAAATCACGGTAACACTTTATATTACAATGTCTTTGTTACACATATAGTAATGTCTATAGTAATAACAGTAAATTATGCATAAGTACATGCAGGTAACCCTAATCCAAACACGAACCCTGTAGTAAGAACATGTTGTTAGTACTCGGTACTTAAATTTATACAGTGTAACAATGACAGCTTAAAATATAGTGTAACCCAAATCACTTTATATATAATAATAACAGTAATAAATAACATTATTATATTAAATATAAAGTGTGTTTTATAATAATTTGTCATTTTTAATTACAGAGAGATTACTATTTAAAGTCAGCAATATGAACAAATCACTATTATTATAAAAAAGTAGCACACAGGCTAAAGTAACAATGTATAAAGAGCTTTATAACAATATGAACTGAAGTCTGTTGACTGATAGCAAGGAGGCATCAAACACTGACACTCATGATCATGTGATCTGGATATTCTCAACTTATATTCAATAGGCCTACTAGGCTATATTCTAAATCTTGCTTTCAGCCAAGCGATAAGCACATTATCATGTGTTTGCACAACGTTCACTAGCATTGTTATCTTCTATTTCAAGTTCTGCACCCGAAGTTTTAGTTTCACATTTTCAAGATTCAGCAAACGAATATTTAACTCTCAGCAGTTTCACATCTGCACATTTTTCAATATCCTGCACAATTCTCTTCAATGTTCTGTCAGAAAATAATGAGGAAATGGCCAAAACGTTTTGTCTCACTCTCGGCTGTGATTGTCTTATTGCACATCCTATTTCAAGAGAGTTATCAGCAGGCCTGTAAATCTAAACAGCACAAGTCTTGGTATTTATTATAGCCTACGGCGAGCTTGAGACCACAGTGTTACACGTCTGAATTTGCTTAAAAATCACAATCATTTTAATTAAATAAATAAATAGTGTATATAAACGAGTATATAAGGGAGTTATATGATCAAATATGATGGCACAAAATAAAAACGGGTTAAAAAGGGTAACTATAATGTATGGCGGAATAGCACTTTTGGGAGTACTTTGACTCGGCGCAGTAACACTCTCCCTCTCATTACGTTTTATTTTGTGCCATCATATTTGATCGTATAACTCGTTTATATACTTGTTTTAAATAGACTTTTTGCGAGTCGACGTCACAGTTACATCACGCGCGTAATGTGGTGGCAGAAAAACAGTGGAAATGAATGAGACACGAGTGAAACAAACAATATAACACTAGTAAATGCTTTGTTGTACTGTTGAGTGTCAGAAAAGGAATGCCAAAATAGATGACCTTCATTTTTATAGTACACCGTCATCGAAGACACCATTTGAAGATAAACGTAGGTGTTTATGGTTGCAATAAGCCTTCAACCGGACAGACTGAAGTGATGAAATCATCTGAAAATCTTTTAATAATTTGAATAGAAAATAATTAGAGAAGATGTCTGGTGATCTGTCGAAGTCTGATCCCTCTATGTGTCTCTTATAGCGTTTTCATCACGTTACGTTTATAATTTATTTAGAAAGATTAAAGATTTGAATGAGTTC
The DNA here is from genome assembly GCF_027580225.2 of Misgurnus anguillicaudatus. Lineage (NCBI taxonomy): Eukaryota > Metazoa > Chordata > Actinopteri > Cypriniformes > Cobitidae > Misgurnus > Misgurnus anguillicaudatus. Next base: position 14,443,598 of record NC_073345.2, read on the forward strand.
ATAATATCAATAATATTACCAAAGTTTTCATATTTTTTTCGTTTTCTATTACTTCTTTTTACCTTATATCTTAGCCTATGTCTTCTTCCTGTTTGTTCTAAATTATGATGTTTACTAATAAATATATAAACATAGCACACACACACTCGATGTAAAGTGTTAAAACACGTAGGCTATAAATATAAGGAAAAAAAATTGCAAACAGGAAATGATGAAATATTTAATAAATGATATTATACAGAATACATGATAGTATTGCTCTTATAAGTACTTCAGCGATTCATACTGTAAAAATAATTGATTTACAAATAAAGAACAATACATTACATACATGCACACATATCAGTAGCTAAGCCATTTAAACTTTTAATTTATTTAAAAAAATAAACGTAATGTGGTGAAAACGTTCTAAGAAACATTACACTTAAGAGAAATATAGGAGAAACAGACTTCTACAGAACACCGGATCCATAAAAATCACAGTTTAACGCTAAAACACTTCACAGCCATATTGCGGAGCTGTCACTTTCTGCCACAAGTTGGGCTCCGCCCACAAAAAACGTCATCTCTGTTTGCAAACACGCAAAAGGTCTATAGGGAAAACGTTAATGTGTTTGGTCATTTCTAACTTCATCTCTGTTTGGTACCATTGAATGAACTGGGCTAAGCTAAGTGCTACCAAAGTGTCGCTGCGCGCCACAGCGCTTACGTGCACGCACTAAGATGATAGAGGTATGCATCAACTATTCTTAGTTAAGGTAATAACATAGTTTAATATGACAAAAAGATGGAGTATCCCTTTAAATAAATTGATTGCGACCACTTACCTTAAAAAATTTAGTAAATTGAATGAATTTGTTTTTCAGTGTACAATGAAAAAGATCCACCCACTTTTTTAAATTCCCATTAAACCAAAACATGCCGTTTTGATTCTCTGGTTAATGTTCCATTTCTGTATTACCATAGTTTCCACCCTTAAAACGAGTTGTGTACACTATCCCCCATTTACCAATAATGAGTCTCAGACAGGAATCAGATCGATTTTGTCTCTTTTGATAAGGGAGTGGCTCATTTGCATTTAAAGGTACAGACATGAAAACAGCACAGAAACTTCAGAGACACATTCAGGGCATGCCTGAGACATATTACATCTTGTAAAAATGAGCATAATAGGTGGCCTTTAAACGTTATCTTACTTCAGCATTTACTAAAACATTTTTTAAAATGAACAGTCAAATCTGTTAATGTTAGTTAATACACAACTAACTAACAAAACACCAGACAATTGTATTGGTTGCGTTAATGAATTTTTTTACAGCATTTATGAATCGTTACTTCATAAATTTTTTTAGAAATAAAGTAAAAAGTACAAATTTTGTCACTGGGCGGTACTTTTTCAAGAAGTACACTTTTGTACAATAAAGGTACAGATTGGTATAATAGAGGTACCTCAAATGTACATATCTGTATGGTTCCTCTTTTCAAAAAGGTGCTGTCCTAATGACAACTTTTGTATCTTCTGTCTGAGTGTGTTAGCTAATGCATTAAGTAATGTTTCCGAATGAGACCTTATTGTAAAGTGTCACCATATTCTATGTTATATTTCCACAGGTGGTAAAAATAATATTAAAACTTATTTCCTTAAAGGAAAACACCATGTTTTTTATTTTAATATGTTCTTACCTCAACTTAGACAAATTAATACATACCTTAATACATACATATACATAATACATATCTTTTTCATATTTTCATATCCAGTCTTTAAATAGGGAAAACATGGAAGTGTTTGGTGGCTTCTAAATTCATCCCTGTTTGGAGCCATAGGAATGAATGGGGCTAGGCTAAATGCTAACACATTCATGATGTGCTGTACAAAGATTAAGTGCACGCATTGAAAAAATACAGGTATGTATTAATTTGTAAGTTGAGGTAAGAACATAGTAACATATTGAAAAAATGGTGGTGTTTTCCTTTAACTTCAGCTTCCAATGCAACAAGACATGCATTGTGTCAAAGGAGGGCAGATTTCACCCCTCAGATAAAATGACAGTCCTTTATTTTTTACAATTCAGTTTTGTTTTTCCGTGCACATTAAAAAAAAAGTTATAACATTACATTGAAATATATCACAAAAACCTCGAAGTGTGTATGTAGATGTTATTGAGAATTTGTTTTTATATTGTTATAGATAACTATATTATAAAGACAGTATGCATTAAAAATCCACTGTAAATATTGTTCAAATGAAATGAAATGAAAGATCATTTATCATCACATCAATTAAAGAATGTTTGGCGTATGTAAAAGCCTTATTTAATGAACAGCTTTATTTTATCATGGTGAAGTTTTACTTTTACTTGTATTTCAAAAGCACAGTGAGGTATGAATGAAATCTACAGTACAGGGCTTTGAATGTTAGATTGTCTCTCATGAAAACAATGAAAAATCTAACAGGATCTGTTGGATCTCTTGGTCTATTGGTTTTATTTGTTTATGAAATTACAATGAATACCGTATGCATGTAAATTGTTATTTTACAGCATAAACACCAATGCAGATCATACAGAGCAACATATGACAGCATAAAGAGGCATTTGACAGTGAATAAGTTTTCTCAGATGTGCACATGCTTGTTGCCTGGTGTATTAACAGCGACGCCCCCTATTGTTTACTCTCCTTTTTCATTTTTTAACCTGCATAAACTCACAGATGACGAACAGTATCGTACATGTGAACAACTAATTATAAAATAACTTTGCAAAACACCACAAATAAACAAACATGATGTTGTTTGGTGTCGTTTCGGTTTTCAAAAAAAGGTCCAGATCATTGTACGCATGCTGGTGTAAGAAATATTGCGAAATCTTTGTCTGTTTTGTGACTACAGTATGTTAAAACTATAAGAAGTACCAAAAATACAGGAAAAAAAAGGTAAAGCACAAAGTATGGGTTGTGTTTGCTAATGTTTTGCCACAAATGTATATTGTTATGCATAAAAGACTGAACAACTCCATTTGTCTTTAGATACAAGCATAGGAGATTTAAAAATGTATGAGTACTTGAAATAAACTTCTATATAAACTGTGTTTCTTGACTGAATGATCATCTCACTAGAGCCTTACGGGTACAGACATAATTTCACATACCATGGGGCTGTTGAATGCTTTATTCTGATTGGTTGAGAAATGTTCCATGGGTATGCATTATTTTTCGATAAATGCACACCTAACATGTCATATGTCTTAAAATAATCACCAAAGCAATGTCTGTGGTAACTGTGGTATGAATGGAATAATTGACTCTGGCCCTTTAAATTATGTTACAATTGAAGATAGACTCTTAAATTATTAGAAAAAAAATGCACACCCAAAAGACCAAGGAATCATTTATTCCTCTTATACCACGGTTACCACATTTCACATGTCAGGTGTGCGTTTTACAGAAAAATCTAAATAAAGCTTTCAAAAACCCCGTGGCTTTGCGTCATGCTTCATTACACTGCAAAAAATGACTTTCTTACTTAGTATTTTTGTCTTTTCAGTAGAAATATCTTAAAATTCTTAAATTAAGATGTATTTTCTTAATGAGCAAAATGACCTAAGAAAATAAGTCTAGTTATTAGACAAAACATTTAACATTTAAGTGAATGTGTGCTTAAAACAAGCAAAAATATCTGCCAATGGGGTGAGAATTTTTTTCATGAATTAAGTGTTTAAGAAAAATGTTAACTTATTTCAAGATTTTTTTTCTCACCCCATTGGGAGGTTTTTTTGCTTGCTTAAATTTTTTTTTACTAAAAACTAGACTTATTTTCTTAGGACATTTAGCAAGCATTTTAACCCTTGTGTGGTGTTCGTATTTTTGTTACTTAGACGATGTTTGTGGGTCTGGTGGACCCAGAGCATTATTAGTATCTTAATCCAATGCAGTCATACAAATTTATGTAATATTGTTTACAGATGTTTATTTTAGCCTTATTGCAAGTAATATAGACAGAATTTATGGTTAATATTTGTCATTTACCACTGGTAGAGGACTATTTATAAACTAAAGTGCCATTCGTTTTTGTGGTAATATGAAATAAAAGAATAAAATTCTATTCTGAGCCAGATATTGGGGAGGAAACATGTTTATATTAAATAAGTATAAATGAAACAAAGTTTTTTTCATCACTGTTGATGTTTAATTCTTTGAACTTTTTGAAATTGTACACATTTGTGTCAGTCTACACAGCACAGGCCCCAACTAAACAAATGCCGTATCATAAGACATCATCCACACTGAACACATAACCTGTTCATGCCAGCCAACACAACATATAAGAAGCAAATTTCTACTGTGTAGTTGTGTTGTGTATGCATTTCTTGCATTTTAGACACATATATTGTGTCCATCGTATGTCCACACACATTGCAGTACAATGTGTTGCTATTGGCCACAACTTAGAATGATGAAAATACATGGATAATATTTTACTTTCTCTATTATTCACTCTCTCTCACACACACTCACATCTTTGTGGGACATTTGGTCCCCACAATGTGATAAATACCAGGTACACACACACACCATAGGTTTTGTGGTAAACCCATGGTTTTACAAATGGTTATCAATATACCAAATTACCATGATTACTACTCTTTTACTACAGTAAAACTATGGATTTTTTTGTAAGGGAGATAATGGTAAAATGGTTCCTGTTAGACAGAAGGTAAAGTGTTTGGGACAGTGGGTACAGACTAATGTTCATGCATGATATAACATGTTGTATCCTTGCGGTATTACAGCAAGAGCAGAAGGACAAAACTTTGACATGCATCCATCACATATGTACAGACATATATACAAACACACTCATGCACTTACATTGGTCCCAGATAGGAGAAAAACAGAGTAAAGTTACATAGCACATTCAATTTTTACTCTCTTATTAACCCCCTGGGGTCCAAAAACGCGGGGCCGCGTTTTGACGCATTTTTTCCTGTTTCCTGTGACATCCACTTAAAATACTCCGTCATTCATAATCATACACATACATGTAATACATCATTCGAAACTGTGAAGTCTCTACTTTAATGTGAGTGCCTTCATAATAACAACAAAACTGTGTGCTATTGGCAAATAAAGAAAATAAACAGGGAGTGCATTTCGACATCTCTGTCTCCTTGACCATTTTCGTCAAACACGTTTCAAACATGAACTGATAACTCCGCCAATACTTGTCACACGAACATGATACATATGTCTAAAGAAAGCCTGAAATGTCTACTTTTACATGATGTAATTAAAATCTGAAGAACTCATTGTCTGTTTGTGTAATCGACATGTAAGTAAAGAGAGGTACAGTTTTTCTGGCTCGACCTCATTAGCGCTAATGAGATCCCACCTTCCCTTGTGCGCGCCATTCATATGGAAATTACCTGATGCGGGGCTATGCAAACAAGATCAACGCCCACAAACAATGCTTTAAGAAGCAGCGAGTTTTGACATTTTCATCCACTTATCAACGCGCTGGGAAGATTACACGCTTTACAAGTGAGGAAGCTCTACAGATGCTCCTGGACAGCGAGAAAGAAGAGTTCACTGTTTCTTCAGACGAAGAGCAGGACTCCGACGATGAACGTTTGTATTTTGAAGAGCGACTTGATCCAGCTGAGGATATAATTTCTGAAGAGTAAGTTTTACCTACATTTGTTGAAATGTTGTGTAACTTTTATATACTGTATACTGACTGTTTGCAAGCAGATATTCATAATGACTTTATAAAAAACGTCTCGTAATTGGCAATTTGTATTCAAATAAAAATGATAGTTCTTACATTAAACCGTATGCTGATTAGTGTAATGTGAATGTTATAAAGCAATATCACTACTATAACTATAGTGTCCATGCCGACTTATCAATAAGCCTTCTTTATTTGCTCGGGTGTGACATTGTGCTGTAAATGAGCCCGAAGATATGTCATGCGTTAAACAGTATGATTGTATGGTGTAAATATTCAATATGTCATAAAACAATATCACTATTTAAAATATATTTTGACTAGTGTGTTTATGCCTCAACAAGTCTTGTTTACGCGACTATCTGTTAGGGTGTAAATGTATCGATGTAGTATCGATGTGCTGTAAATGTGTCCGGAGATTTGTAATGTGTTAATGTTTAGCCATAAATATGTCCGGTAATGGCCCGTTAACAAAGATATACCGCATCTATGTACCCAATTATCTTATCTCAACTATGCTCTACCGCCTTAGTATTGCTTTATAAGTTTGTTACTGTGGAGAATACATTATATTAATTATTAAAAACTTTTGTAGGAATGTGGCAGCATCACTCTCCTCTTCAGCGGGCATTTGCAGAAATGCGACGGACATTCATACAGGGTAAGTCACATTTGCGGGCTTTTCTGTTTTATTAGTAGACTTTTACTGATGTTTTGCGTAGTAATTTGGAAAATACAAGATGTGTATATATAAACATATCTGTATTTTCCGAAAATACATGATACAAATAATGTTTACAAGTAATGTTTTAGTAACGTGGCTTCATCATCATTTACTCGCACGGGGGCATGCAGAAACGAACCCGAAATAAATAAAGTGATACAATTTATATATATATTTTTTTAAGGTAAAATGTAAGGCAAAATTTGTTTAATTATTCCTCATAACATTTTAATGCCACGATCTACAGAACATCACACAAAAAAACATTTTGAGAACTAAACCTAAAAAACAACAAAGGTGATCCTGCCTTGGAAACCCCGGCTACAATTTAGTATTTTTATTTAATTCGGAGATTAAGCGCGTCAAAGCCATGACCAAAAAAGACAAATGACAAATAATTTGTGATTGTTACTGTAAATGATAAAAACTATAAGCTATAATGTATACAATTCATTAAACGTTAATTTATAACAAGAAAAACACTGAAATTAATGATTTTATAGACACTCCGCGTTATTGTTTAGCACAGAAATACCTGCTTGCTTGCTTTGACTTTGATCATCTCTGTATTCACTTTATACAGAAAGACCTGATGATATTATTTATTTCAGGAATCTCTTTGCTATCATTTGAAAGTGAACACCGACCATAATAGATAACCACTCGGTTTTAAATACATTTTAAAACTTATGCCCGCCGCAAAACATCCGTTTTGTAATGTTTAGTTTGATGAAATTCTAAAGACGCAGAGCACCTATAGCACGTTCGGCTAAATTGCATGCGCAAACATGGCCAGAACGCAATAGCGCAACATCGATAGAACGAAAAACAATCCAAAATGTACAGACTTAAATTATATCAGAATTTACGTTTATAATAAATACATTTTTTAAATCAAATAAGGTCAGAAGTAAACAACGTGCAGAACAAATGTGCAAAATGCCTCAAGTGCACGGAAACAAAACACAAGCCAAATAGATAAATCAGATAAACCAGAGTGATTTATAAATAAAATAAAGAAATTAATAAAAAAACGAAAGTATTGCCAGAATTGCCAGCTTCGTCTCTTAAATGTAGAAACAAAGAGGCAATGGTTTATTAACATAGGAACCTCTTTTTGGACGTGTAGCCCTGTCACAGGGATTGTTGGATTTATTAACGCATTTTAAAAATATTTATTGAAAGCTGCTACATCACATATTATTGGCAGCATTATAATACTATGCTGTATATCAATATATTGGGAGAAAGCTGTTATGTGTGAAATCAGATAATGTGTGCACCCATATACGGCCAAAATTGAATGATCCTCATTTCATAACACATCTGCAACGATTCGACTGTGAGATTGGTAGTCGAATCCGGCTTCTCCGATGCATCGAATCTTCAACTATTCGGGGTCACCCCTATTAATTATTAAAAAAAGTTCTCAATATTAGTAATACTGATGTGTTGCTTTGTACTTTGAAAATACATGATATTAATTAAGATATGTTTTCAGGAATGTGTCTGCAACACCAACTTCGTCTGGTACTCGCACGTTTTGAACAATGGCACGACAACATTTAACTCCATTCCCAAAGAGTTACAGTGTGTGATGGTTTATGTATACCTTATTTTTTATATTTGGAAGTATTTTTAGATGCACACCAAACTTTCACAGCTGACATTTAGAATCCTTTTCTTTTAATTAGAGCCATATTGTACTGGTCATATAGAATATTGTTACATGTATAAATATTGTTACTTTATTATTTATAATTACAATTAAGCTTCTTTATTTATAATTACAATAAAGCTTCTTAAATCTATTGTATTGTTCATGTTGTTAGCATTTTTTGCAACCCTGTAAGACTTTTATTTTACTAAAAAAGTATTATGTACTTTATTTTAACATATTTTTTTAAGTACAAGCAAAAGTTTTTCTCTTTAAGTCTCCCCACAGTCACAGTTCTTTTGTCCCAACATTCCTCACTGAGCCATTAGGGGGTTGGGTCTCCTCAGGTGTAAAACACATCAATATTCATGACCATTGACCCTCCCTTGCATATTGCCTTTACACAGCAAAAAGTGTCTTACAAAAGTTAAATCAATGTATTTTTTCACGTGAATGAGTGGGTTAAATGGTTTTTACATCTTTTTGTAGCAAATTCTCTACTCTACAAGAGTAGATAACTTTTTTGCTTGTTAACAAATGGTTAGGATGTGTTCCTTGGCCTTATTTCAGCAACTTTTTGTTTTCTTTTTTTTACTAACCACGCATAAACATCATTTACTTAAAAATACAAACATGTACATACATTTATCTTAAATATTATTATAGCACAGTTTGTGCTGAATACAGTGTTATGTGATATTAGCCATTAATGTGTTTTAAAGCAACTGAAAAAAGACCAAATGTGAGAGCATCTCAGAACCTCTGACTGTGTCCAAAAAGGGTCCGACCCCAGAGGGTTAACCCTGGGTCCAGTGGACCCGAACACCACATATGTAATATAAATGTGTAGGGGGGGTACACAGTGTACAGTAATTATGAATTTGTTTATTTTTATGTTCTTCATAGAAAATGAGCCAAGGCCAATGAATCTGAGGTTGAAACAACAATTAATTCCATAATTTTTCTTTCAGTAAACATTAAAAACGGGTCCCACAGACCCGAACACCACACAAGGGTTAATTTCAGAATGTTAAAATATTTGTACTGAAAACAAGACAAAAAATAATAAGAAAGAATGTCATTGCAGTGAACCACCTTGGGTGTGCATTATCTTCTTATAATTCAACAGCCCGTCGTCAGTTAGTACTTACATATTTAGCTTTGTTTGCATGAATGTGTATCATGTTGGGTTTGATATTACAAGCTGGGATTTGCACACATTTTGTTTTATTATTTAATTCTGCAAGTGAATAATTCTGCACCATTAAGTGACTCTAAAAATAATGTTTTACATTGTGTACATTTATTTATACTGTATGTATCACCTTATATATACAATTGGATCTGTGCAGGACCAGTGATCAAACTGGCATGGTAATCTAATAATGAGGTTAAAGGTCTATTGTAACTAGCGTCTCTTGAAACTAGTTTACAAACCCAGCTTTATTTTTCACTTTTTGCTTCTCACACTGTCAGAAAAACAATCAATAAACAGTCCCAAGCTTTTTCTACACAAATTAACATCCATGCACATACTAACCACATCTCAAACCTCATTGCTAGGAATATAAAATCTCGGAATAAGAACAAGGGACCACACACCCCCATATCAGGCGTTTGTGATGTTGCTATTACCTGTTTTTCCAAGCAACATTTAGCCCATGAGAGCTGAGCAATCTGCCTGATCGTCTCTCTCTCTCTCTCTCTCTCTCTCTCTCTCTCTGCTTTCCTTCATCTGGCTGGCAGAGGCTGCAGTGTTGTCAGAATTACGCAGATAAGGGAGCAGGATTCATCTATTTTTCAGTGTAATGGATAAGCGCGCTTCAGCTGGAGATGGGATCAGATGATTGGTGGAACTCGGCTCATAAACCAACCAGAGATGCAAAGATATGTTCCATACGGAAATCTCATTTATATATTATTCATCTGTTTTATCCACATTTACATATACATAAAATGATGTATCCATTTAAAATAATAGTTCACCCTAAAATGAATATTAGCCCATATTTCAAGCCTTTATGTAATGTTGTAGAGGTCAGCCTTACACCTCAAATTAGGTGTTTATAAAGTCCGAAATATAGATGTTCCCTTACACTTCCGCTTTACTTTAAGAAATAATTTAATAACCATATGGATTAGTTTTTGATGGATGAATGTTCTATTTGTTTTAAAAATGGGGCACTATTTAATGTCATTATACATATACAGTATGTACCTAAATGGTACATATTAAAAGCTTTATTATAAATGGTACTGCCGCAGTGATAGCTTGGTAAAAAAATTCTGACAGTGTAAATATAAAAATATTACTAATAGTACTACTAATACATTTTATATGTGTAACACATATACTGTGTGACACATTTATTTAAACTTGTATTTCACTTCATGTTTGTATAATGTTACAAAAAACAGGTGCAATACAAATATGTTCATATACATTATGTTTATTATGAAAACGTTCAGAATTGCATTAAGGCATAATTCACCCAAAAATGATGAACAGACGAATCTGAAAATCTTCACCACAGCACTGCAGTCCCATCAAACTAAAACATGCCACACCCTTGTGTTTTGGGATGTCATCTGCATCAAATTCTAGTGCTTTTAGCATAGTTTAAAAATGCAAACACTATATCCAAAAATGACATCACACAGGTTTAGACCTGCATCACCAGCGCTATCTCACGAGAATTCGTACATATTTTATGAGTTGGCTAATTCGGATTAATTCATACGACCACATTCGTAAGTTTTGGTATGATTTGCCTTAACCCCTGTGACGTTGGAGTTAGGTGAGGGGTTAGTTTTCAGTAGTTTTTAAACTACTGAAATTAAACTAAGCCCTAGTCCTGGCTTAAGCTAATCCCGGAAGCCACCCCATACAGTATTTATTAATCTTTGTTAATGTTAATTTCAACAATTACTACTTTATTAAAATATTGTTAACGTTAGTTAATGCACTGTGAACTAACATGAACAAACAATTAAAAGCTTTATTTCTATTAACTAACATGAACAAAGATTAATAAATACTGTAACAAATGTATTGCTCATTGTTTGTTCATGTTAGTTGATACATTAACTAATGTTACCTAATGAACCTTATTGTAAAGTGTAACTGTTTTTGTTGTTGTTGTTTTATGAGAATCGTACGATATTGCACAATTAACTTCATATGAATTTATACAATTTAACCAAATCGTAAAATATGTATGATTTCTCATAAGATCAGGTTGGCATCACAGACGGTTACATTTTTGCCTAATTATTCCCTTATGCAATGTTTTGTTTTTAGTTTGAGTTTTTGTACTATTAAGAGCATTTGTAGCATTCACTCCTTCAACTGTTCAATTTTCTCAACATTATGGCAGAAAAGCCATCGATAAGCCATGACTTATAATGAGTCCAAAACATTCTTTTAAAATAGTAATTGATTTCTGTAATTAAAAGGATGTTTGTGGAATTGAATCAATAATGTTGTGTCAAAATAAGCATTTACACATAACTCTCCTGGGAAATTCAAGCAGTAGATCAGAAAAACCTTAATGGAAACATTGCTTACCTCTTTACTTATTTTCAGGTTTGTTTATTTTAACCAAGCGGCACAGAAGTAAACCAAGAGCAAACACTTAAACTGCAGTTCATCGACTGGCTGCTAGAGACTGCCTCCAGAAGGACCCTCCCTCCATGATTAAATGTCCAACTTTACAGCAGGAAAAAATATGTTTACAGCCTGGTACAAAAAGTGTTTTTAGTCTATAGCTAAGTTTGTCAACTGTAAGGGGGGTGATTTTTTTGTAACTCATCTGTTTAAATTATACACATCAGGCTTGTGCACAATTCAGAATTGAATTGAGAATGACTCCTGAATTCCAATTCAATTCTTGATTTTGAATTGAATTTGAATTGATGTCAAAAACAGGATCTAGAATTAAAAATCGAATTTGAATTAAAGGTAGCAGAATTGCAATTCAATAGAAATTCTAAGAAATTAATATACATATTAAACAGTAAGTAAAGTGTTAAAAATGAAGCTTTCAGTATATGTCAGATATGATTGCATTACATTATCTATAAATTATATTAGTTTGAACTACTTGTACAGATTACATTAACAGAAAATGTTTTCCCCCAGCAATTAATGTTAAAAACTAGTCACATAACAAATAATTAAGTTTGATTTTTTTGTAATTGTAATTTTGTGGAACATGATGGAACATGACTTCATTTCACAGAATGCTTTACTTTAACCAAGTATTTAAAATGGTTGCCAAACAATTTTCCAAAGTAACTTTCCTAACACTGAATGTATGTGAGATTCTTTCTGTTTTGTTTGTGGAATTTCTTTGAATTGCCATGAATTTAATTCCACTTCCTGTCATTCCAATTCCAATTCAAATTCAACTTCCTGTAGGGCGGAGTCAATTCAATTCAAATTCCAATTCATGAATTGAATGGAGGCCAATTCTGAAATTCTGAATTGTGCACAAGCCTGATACACATATACATTTTGAAGTCCAATGCAGTGTGACCTGTATTTTTTCTGTTTATGGTAAATGTTATCTGGAAAAGGCAGTACATTGTAATACTATCATTTATAATGCATAACACTACCAAAAAGAATAAATAAGAATAAAAGAGGAAATTTTGAGCCAGAGTGTAATTTAAAGTGAGATTTCCATAGTTACATTTCTTCTGTCTATAAATGTGTGAACGCTAATAAAGTCTTCATAAGACCCATAAAGATGCCTAGAAGTATGAATGAGACTAAAGATGATTTCTCAGCCTCTGGTATGAGCAGACAGCATGCATTGACCCTTCTGAGACAGACCTTTACCTCCCAGCTCAGATTAAAGAATAAGATTTTATGATACCAGTATATTTGCTCTCTCTCTCTCTCTCTCTCTCTCTCTCTCTCTCTCTCTCTCTCTCTCTCTCTCTCTCTCTCTCACTCTTCCCCATATGTGCCTCAGAATAGGAGATGCAAAGAGAAATAAACATGCTCATGTCAAAAATATAAGAGTTGCAGTGATTTCAATTTTATTCTGCTTTCCTGCCTTTGCATAACAGCAGCACATCAGCGATGAGATATTTTGTCAAGCACTGTGAACAATATGGGAAAGCACTTCTGTGGTTTAATATAAAGGCTGGTGATAAATATGAACCATAAATCGGTGGACTGACTACAGCAGTGTGCTGAACTGATTTAATGTTAGATCGGTAAACATTCACTGGTACAAAATAAGCTTTATGTTCGCATGCTGCTTTTAAAGCTCACGTAACACACGCTGTTTCTGCATTTCTGATATTAATCTGGAGTACCTATGGAGTAGTATGACATCCTTTATATCTCTGAAGAGTCTTTAGTTTAATCAGATTTATAAAAGAAAGATTAGCTTTACCGAATCTTTCCGATAACGTACGAAAAAATGAAGAAGGAGGAGTTATAACACGGGAGGAGCAAGTACGAGTCATACAACACTGTTTTAACTTATGATTCACTACATGTTCGTGTCATTTATATAATATACACGCGCCTATTTCCAACATAAGACAGAAGTCTTACTTAACGCGTGCAACTCGTCATGACCCGGTTCTGAAAATCCACCGCATCAAACACACACGCAAAACTCCGCTGCTAATCCGGATAATAAACTATATCCATTGTTTCCATGAGGCTGGATGTCTTCTCCTTACATCCAAAAACACACTTCTTGTTGTGCCATTGTTGACTTTTGAAATGAAACAGAGCTGAGTGGCGTGATAAGCTGTTAGCAAGCTCTAGCGTCTCCCGCTGACTGACGGCTGGACGGCTGGGCGGGGTTTTCTGGGGAAGTTTTCCGGCGGAAACATCTGCCAAGACTGGCAGATGTATCCAAAATTTTTCTTCTCAAAAAGGTACAAAAGCTGTCACTGGGGTGGTACACTTTAAAAAAGTACATTTTGGTATCTAAAGAGTGCAGAAGTTGCTCTTCTACCAGCTTGAATCAGTCGGCCCATTCTCCTCTGACCTCTAGCATCAACAAGGCATTTTCACCAGACTGCTGCATACTGGATGTTTTTCCCTTTTCACAGCATTCTTTGTAAACTCTAGAAATGGTTGCGCGTGAAAATCCCAGTAACTGAGCAGATTGTGAAATACTCAGAACGGCCCGTCTGGCACCAACAACCATGCCACGCTCAAAATTGCTTAAATCACTTTTCTTTCCCATTCTGACATTCAGTTTGAAGTTTATGAGATTGTCTTGACCAGGACCACACCCCTAAATGCATTGAAGCAACTGCCATGTGATTGGATGATTAGATCAGTGGTTCTCAACACAAGTCCTCGCCCCCCCAGAACATATTAGATGTCTCCATATATAAAACACCTGATTCAGTTCATCAGCTTGTTAGTGTGTTAATTAAGGAACCGTTTCAAACATTCTGGAAGGAGCCTAATGAGTGGAGTCAGGTGTTTCATATCAGGAGACATCTAAAACATTCTGGGAGGGGGGGGGGGGGCGAAGACTGTAGTTGAGAACCACTGGATTAGATAATTGCATTAATGAGAAATTGAACAGGTGTTCCTAATAAACCTTTAGGTGAGTGTATGTGCATTATCTTTCAGACAGAAAACAGGGATCAGGGAACAACTTACACAATCGCATCGATTACCCGCGGAATCACTTTTTTGGGGTTTAAAGTTAGAAGTTGTTCCCTGTTATCTACCATTATAAGCTTGGAAGAGCAAGGACATTTACTAATCACTCCAAAAGTGTTCGTCTGATGCAGTATCCCTTAAAGGACAATGTTTTGCAATCATTTGTATACTGTATCATACATTTGCAAATGTTAACCAGCGCCTCTTTCTTTAACACACAATACTTGCTGTTTTTGAGATACATTCTTGATCTTTTTGAATCTTTTCTATAGCAGTCATATACAAAAATATTTAGAGACGAATAGGATAAATAAGTCGATCAATCGTATTAATTTCAGCATTTTTCATTTTTTAAGCTAATGAACGAACCAAAATCCATTTTAATTATAATTAGCTTTAAATGACAAAGCCTCTCACAAAAATGACAGAGAATGATGAGGAATTTTATTTTAAGATTAAACGTCTAATGAAAATTGCTTTTGAGCTTCTTCTTAGAACAAACTGCTCTTTGAAAAGCAATTTGTTTGCCTAACTTTGTCTGAATATTTAGCACAGAAATTAGCACATCAATAGCAGCTTTCAAATCATCACAAGACTTTTTCATATATTTTATAAAACTAAATTCGTATTCTGTATTCTGATTGGATGATCGATGTTTGTAGTTTCTGTTGTAAAATAACTATAAACTCATATCTCACATAACACATGCACATTAAACTGGATAGATGAATAAGTCTTCTCTGTGGCCGAGGCCAATAATTCTCTGTGTTATGTCTCTATGGTATTCTTGTCAGATATGATATGCTTGTATGGTTGAAGAGTGAATGTCCACAGAGGGAGAAATCACTTTAGATCCGAACATACAGTACAGTGCTGCTTGTGCTGGACAGATAATGTTTGCTGACATCAGCCAGACTCTTATTAGTTAATATGGGATGTTGTATACCATCAGGATCGGGCCATGGCATACAACGGATTCAAAAAGTCTACACATCCCTGTTAAAACTGCAGGTTTTTGTGATGAAACAAATGAATCATGTCAAAACCTGTTCCACCTTCATTGTGAAAGTGCATCCTATAAATTAAAGTGAATAGCAATAACAATCATTTAGGGGATTTTTTTTTACAATAACCTTATTGCATAAGTGTGTGACCACATTCAGACTTAAGTTAAATATGAATAAGTACATACCTGCTGCCGCCAGTTAAAATGGCTAATAAAGTGTGATTGGCCCTAAAGACATCAGTTTGGTACAGTAGCATCCAAGTGAAAAAGCTACGGGCCGCAAAGAGCTTATTTAGCAGACCAGGAGAAAACTGGTAAGGGAGGCTGCCAAGAGGCGTACAGCAACATCGAAAGAATTGCAACAATATCTGGTAGTGTAAGTACTGGTTGCTCCTTACATGTGACAGTAGTTTCCTGAATTCTTCATGTTTGGGCTATGAGCAATTTTTAATAAAAAAAACATCCATGCCTGTGGAAAGTTTGCCAAAAAATGGTGATCTCCCAAAAGCATGTGTACTAAAGTTAAACCTTGGCCATAATACCAAGCATGGAGGTGGCAGCATCATGCTTTGAGCTGCTTTTCCTTGGCTGAAACTGGGGCTTTAAGCATGGCGAATGGAATAATGAATAGCTCCAAATATCAGAAAATTTTGGCACAAAACTTTAACCTTCTGCAAAAACACTTAAGATGAAGAGGAATTTTACCTTTCAGCATGACAACGACCTGAAGCACACCTCCAAATCAACAAAGGAATGGCTTTACCAAAACAAATTCAATGTTTTGAAAGTCCAGGGCCCATATTCATGAAAAATCTTAGCGTAAAGAGTTGCTCCTAATGACAAAATTCTATATAAATGTTTTAAAATGTGGGCGTTTCCACAAATACTAGTAAAGAAAGAAATAATTCAGAACCCTAAAAAGAGGTCTTAAGGTACAAAACTGTATCGACAAGGACTTAGGTTTAAGAGTTTCTTTAGCAGCAGGGAAAGTATACAAAACACGAAGAGGGAGACAAACAGTTGTTGCACACAATGCATGACAGTGAGTTGAAAAGACACAACATATTAGATCATGCAGGGATCATGATTGTGACTGATCTTATTGGAGACATGCTAACATCTCTGACTTCAGATTCAGAAACTGGAGAAAATGCAAAAATGCAGCAGAGATTATTTGAGTCTGTTTCATACTCCTATAAGCAAATTGATCACAAGAACTACAAAACCTGTTTATGTCCTATTAAATATGTTAATTATGAAATTAACAGCATGGTACATGAAAAATATATACAGTACTGTGCAAAAGTCTTAGGCCACCATGCCAGAATTAGATTTGTTGTTTTTGCAATTTTATAGTGATCATATATAATTGTTACTCAGTTTCTTTAATAAAATACAACCAGAAAATACAGAAAATGTATATATAGTATTAAAAACTGTATAAAATGTAATCTGATGTGTCAAGTTTTCAGGGTAAAGTCTCCTTCCACTTGAGCAATAGCAGGCAGCTGCAGGATCTCTTAAACCTAAATACAATTAAATCCTAATTTCTAATTTTAAAGAAATTAGTCTTTTTACTTCATTCTGCTCAAAAATGCAAAAGATGTGTTTAGTGCCAAGCAGTGTTGTTTTCGTCAACGATGACGATAACGAAATGATTTCGTTAACGCACATATTTTTTATGACGCTAACGCGACGATGACTAGCTAAAAATGTCTCTAAGGTGACGAAAACATGACGAGACGCTTTCGAGTTTTCGTTGACGAAACGAGACGGAACGAAAATGATTATAAGTCTGACGTTCATAATGCATGTCATTTCTGCCTATTTTGCGTGAAATCTGTCTGTTTTTAGCTCAAAAGTATCAGCAATGCTGCCACTTTCTATCCTTGTTTTGGGTCAACACAGTCTCGCTCACGCTCACGCCCACCACCCGGCTGCCGCCATGCCGCGCACGCGCAACAGATTTCAAACAACAACAACAACACACCTGCGGCTGTGGCGAGTTCGAAGGACCGTAGTGGTGACGCCAATAAACGGAAACGACGAGATGATTTATGGACATACTTTTAGTATAATCCATCAGACAGAAAAACGGAATGCATATTGGGAGACGACGGTAAATGTGGCCACAAACTAGGTGGGAAGAATACCACCAACCTCAAACGGCACCTGAAGGCTCATCACGCTAATATTTTTTAAAGGTAACTAACAAGTCACGCTGTTAACATATCATATAAATTCAATTTTACTCGACAATCGGCTTGTGACACATTTCATGGTAAGCTTAAGGTTTTACATGTATCTACTTGTCAAACCTAAGCCCTTTTCCAATACTTTTTGTGGCGTATTTAAATAAGGCAAGGCACGCGTTTTTCAACTTTAGAAGCGAGGTCTCAGCGTAACACACAAACTCAACATGAGGGTATATTAGGCTCAACTTTTTTATTCATAACTTTTTCTTATGACATGTGCAGAAGGCACACCGACTAAAACAACGGCAAGCCCTCAGGGACAACCTTAATGCACATTTTAATTGTATTAAATACACACACTTTTTAACCTAAATTCATTGGTTAAAAAATACGTTTTTTACTAAAATTGACTTAAACTTGACTAAAACCTTTTTGCATTTTCGTCGACTAAAACTTGACTAAAACTATAAATTTTACAAGTGACTAAAATGTGACTAAAACTAAAAGCAGTCAAATATACTAATAAACTAATAAAAAAGATTTTAAAAAAGTAAAGATGGACATTAATACTTCTAAAAAAACAATTCTGGTGGTGGCGGCCTAAGACTTTTGCACAGTACTTTATGTAAAGAGAGAGAGAGAGAGAGAGAGAGAGAGAGAGAGAGAGAGAGAGAGAGAGAGAGAGAGAGAGAGAGAGAGAGAGAGAGAGAGAGAGAGAGCGTGTGTGAGTACGGTAAAACAGGAAAAAGAATACCTATAATTTCAAACTGATGGTTTAAAATAGACCCATACTAATAAGTAGCCTACTCTTTTTCTTGCTATTTGGACAACCAGCCAATCACAGTCTTCATACTGTGTCAGCCCCGCCTCCTCACTAAGATAAGCGTCTTTGTATCTTCCTTGCTCAAAGATGCTCTCATATTGGTCTTGAATCGCTCTTAATCTAAAACTCCTACATAGAGGTTTTTAAGCTAAATTAGGAGCTCTCTGAGAGGATTCTAAGAATCTTTAAGAATACGGGCCCAGATCTAAATCCCATTAAAAATCTATGTGGTGATCTGAAGAGGGCTGTGCACAGGAGACCAGTTTGACTAAGTCAAGATGTGCGAAAATGACTCTTACCCATAATTGCATGCTGTGATAAAATCTAAAGGTGCTTCAACTAGTTTATTGTACAATTTTTACTTTGCATTTTTTTTACCTTAAAATGATTCTTATTCACTAAAAAAAAAAAAAAAAAAAATATATATATATATATATATATATATATATATATATATATATATATATATATATATATATATATATATATATATATATATATATATATATATATATATAGGCTGCAAATTTGACAATAACCAGGTTCTAATGATTTTGCAACATGTGAAAGCAAGGTTTCAGTATATAGCTATTCATGTGGAAACAAAGGTTTTGTGATTTATGTCTGGCTTTTGCTTTGTCAGCACGTCTACTTCACTTTCTAGCCTACTTCTTTTATTTCTAATAGCGTAAGGGAAGTCTCCTCTGGGTGAAATGAAGACATGTAGACATGCAGGTAGACTTATACAAACACACATGACATGCTTTCTGTTTTTGAAACACTGTCCATTCTTGACGGTCCCGCTTTCTTAACATACAGTACCATACAATGGATACAATGTGTATGTGGATACAATGTGTACACTGCAAAAATGACTTTCTTAATTAGATGTTGCCCATTTTCATTGTGTCCCATCTTCTTAGTGACCATTGGAGCCAGCGGATAGGTGCGCCACAACGGAGCCAAGACCGAACTTCCAGACATGAAATGTTGTGGGCGGGGCTAAGTTCAGCTAGCGCTGGCACCCAGTTTTAAAACAAGCACAAATTCACTTAAATTAGATTTTTTAAATCTAAAAACTAGACTTATTTTCTGGGGTCATTTTGCTTATCAAGAAAATACATATTGATTTAAGAATTTTTATGTGGTGTTAGGGTTTGGGAAATTGCAATTTGTGTGTGATCTTATCTTAAAGTATTGTAACTTGAAGTAATTGGAGGGAACCACTGTCCATAATATAAATGTGTTAGTTAAATGAAATGTTCTTATGTTGGTTCAGTGAAAAATAATAGACGGATGTTTTTGAAAACTTGAGCAGTTTAAGTTACAGGCAAGTAAAAATATAAATTTGATTGAACGCTACAAATTCACATTTACTCTTCATCATTCATTTGTGTTACCACATCACAGGGATTTGGTGTAGATTAAAACAAAATCTTAACAAATGTTAACAAAAACCAGTTGGGCTGTGTGTCCATGATTTAATTGAATAATTTAAAGTTTAAAGTATAATTGTGTGTTATAATATTTAATGTGAAATGTAGTGCAATAAAAAGTATGATATTATGCTTCAAAATCTATTTAAATAAAAAAAACACCATAGAAAATGTACTTTAATAAAGTAAAAATAGTACTTTACACCTTTACATTCTTGGTGATAACATGAAAAATGTTATAGTTTAGTAGATCATTGCTGCCATCAACTAGTACAAATCTGAAGATAAAACACTTGAAATAAATGTTGAAAATGAAACCGTAGAGAAGTGCTCAGTAAATACAGTTCTGTGCATGAATTGCCAGATTAAATTATTTGTGTTGTTTGTGCGATGCTGTTTCACATTTGCCTTTTAATTTTAATATTGGCAGTCTCGCCCCGGGATTTAGTGAAAATGAAATGTCAAATTTATTGATTTTGATTTTATATTTCAACTTGATGAGGACGATGCATTGTCTCAATGAAAATGTAATTTTGTCTTTTCAATTGTCATGACTTACTTTGCGTTCAGGTTTGTATAAAGAAATGGTTAATCTTGTTTTAATTTGATAATTTCATTAATTTATTTAAAATAGGCAGAATATGAAAGCAAGGACGCCAGCCGGCAGGTAAAATCTTGCCTAAGGCAGCAAATTGGTCAGGGCCGGCTCTGTCTACGTTTTGTAACATAAAAGACAGCAGTGCTGTTTTCGGATAAGAAAATACATTAAAAGGCCCAAAAACCACAAGACTGATTTAATTATTTATGGCCTTAAAGAGCGAGTAATGAATTCATGAATTAAATTATTCCCTCATAAGTACACACCGTATCTTGTACTCTTTGTTTCGTTTAAATACTGTTTGACTAAATTAAATGTTGTAATATTGTGATTTATCTCAGTGTTGGGTGGTATGCTAGAAAGTCTTAGACCAGTTTAGTAAAGAGATTTCTGTAATTTCTGTTGAATGAAAAACTTGAAGCAGGAAAATACTTACAGAACCATAATAGTGTACTGTATGTCAATGCATTTTAATATAACAAACCAATCTTTAGATTCAAATAGCTGAATAATGCATTCAGATTTGACCAGATTTCTTTTCGTGTCATTTTATATATTGGTTTCTCATTTTTTTCTGTTTTTTACCATTGTTGCCCGAGGTTGCGGTTAGAACAACTTTGTTACATTATAGACATCTTAACCAATCGCCAACTCTAAGCCTGAGTGACAATGATTTCAAAATAGAAAAACATTGAGAAACCAGTACATAAAATGACTTTCTAACCCAAGCCCCAAATCTAACCCCAACCTCAAGTGACAATGGTTTAAAAATAGAAAAACATTGAGAAACCAATACATACAATTACACAAAAAGATTTGTGGTATTAAGAGAAAATTTGACTTTGGCGTATGTTTTGAATGACTTTACGCGCGTCACGAGAATGGGCTGGCTAATATACATCCTATTACTTATGTGTTATTTTTGAAACATTGAAAGGTTCCAACTGTATGTCTCTTTGTCATATAGATAGTGTATTTCTACCATTCTGACAAACTATTTTACAGTATATAGTATTGTCCTGGGCAATGCTGTATTAAAAACAGATCCATTGAAAAGTGGCGGCCGGTGACTTCTTTTTCGAGGGCGCACAATGCAAAGCTCTTTACAACATGTATTTAACCAGTCATGTGCATCACGCGTCATGTCAAAATACGTGGATGCTGCAGAGGCTTCGAAGCGGTTTATGATAAAAGTGATGCTCGCATTTGCCAGATACTCGCTTAATCTCGTATGTAATCAGAGTTTAGTGTTAAGTGAGTGTCTTGCGAGTATTTTGTGAACGTGAGCGTCTCTTTTATCGACGCGTGTGCAGCGGGCACTTATTTTGACATGAAGCATAGGTTCACATGACGCAACGATCACATATTTTGACATGACGAGCAACACACATGACACTCCGAACACAGATTTTGAATGCTAAAAGAAGCCTCACCTGATTTTTAGACATGAAAATTTCCAGCTACATATTTTATAATATATTTTCAAGGTAAATTTATTCATTCATTCTGTATGTGCACTATACCCAGCATAATAAATAATGTGCCAGCATTCATTAGGTCTATAATACCTGGAGAAAACATCTTCTATGATTTCCATTCATCTTAGCTGAATTTTTCAGCTGGTGCCTAAGCCAGAATCCAGTAGCTTGTCAATTGGGTAAGAAAATGTTTAGATTGGGATTTGAGAATGACATGGTCCATTTTAAACAAAAACAAGTAGAATAATCCTTTATTAAAATGTGTACAGATTTTGGAAAGCTCCATGAGAGTTTTTGAGCAGAAATATTTGTACTTGTTTGTCTCAAGCTTTTGACTTAATGTTTTATATTAAGAAATCGGTCAACAGGAGTAAAGGGGCGTGTGCACCAAAGTGTTTAAAAGCAACAGAAAATGCCAGGAGGATGCCAACTGTGGGGCTTGGCAGCGTTTTTTTCAGCTAAGCTCTTTGATTGCTATGATATGTCTGTTCTGTTTATCAATTATTGTGCAATGCTCTGGTCGGTTTTTGTAATAATTGTCAAAAAAAAAAAAAACTACTCCTAACCCCAACATCAAAGGGGTCAATGCACAAATGTGGTTATTAATATGAATTAGCCACCCTTATAAAATACGTACGAAATGCCACAAGATAGCGTTGTTACACTGTACCTTCAATATGCTATAAGTTGGCTTGGATAAAAGCATGACGGGACTCAAAAAACTCATCTGTAGATATTTGTAACAACCTTAAACACAGGGACGTCACTAGGATTGGAAGACAGGGGGGGCTCAGCCCACAGAGTATTTGTAACTTGTGTTTGCAAAATTTTTGCACTCACATCTGAGCTACAATTATGTCAACATCCAGTCAAGAAACCAAGATGTTAACAAGTAAAACATGACAGACATATCCTCCTCTTCCATTTCTACTCTGTTAAATAAAAGTTACTGTAATGTTAGCTTTTAGACACATCAAAGCTGCATGGGGGAATTTAGGCCAGACTTTGCTCCTGATTAGTTATTCTATAAGCAATGACTTAAATGCTATATGTATGCTTTTGTAACTGTATGATAAAGTAATAGCATACTATATCTAATTTCTATATTAAGTTGTCCACACACAGAATGCTATGGTGGATAGGTTCAATCAGAGTGCAATTTTGTTTGACTTGCATACAGTTTAACCCAAGAACTAGAGTTTTAAAGTCATAGTGATATTTGACAACACACAGGTTTGAGCATTTCTCAATTAAAGATGATTTATTCTGCCAAATGAATACAATGTATAATATAAATCAACAACAAAAAGGCAGTATTTTACCAGGTAAGCTATTGATATGGATCCTTTTTAAAGTGGCTACTGTATAAATACAATAACCTGATGGCGGAAGGAATAAAAGATTTGGAGTAATGATTACTGTATAATATGTACTGTATGACTGCTTTCATTTTTGTTTCACATGTGTATCTGTGGAGAGTGTGGGCATTTACTCATCTTTAGCCTACTTTTAGGTAACATCTACGTATTTAATATTTTATTTATCACATTATATGATTAAAATAGTCTCAGGCCTAGTTAGAATATAGCTAGCGTATTAAATATAATAGTGTATGCTATGCATAGTGCCTAGACCTGCCAACAAATGCTTATTGTTATAAGAAATTCAAGAAAAGAAAAGAAAAACTATCCTTAGACCTAAAGACCATTACTGACCTCAATCACACCGGGTCCGGCTCCCTCAGAATCAACTGGCCTGCCAATCTCCTGCAGCTGCTTCTCTTTCTCTCTCCTTAAATATTTTTTAATATCCATCTCATCTGCTCAATGAATTGAAGGATACAACAGTATTGCATTAACAGGGACCCTATAATGACATTTAGTTTTCAGTGACAACAACATTCTATGGGGATTGATACTGTTGAATATGCCTCTTTTAGAGATATTTTATTTTAGAGATATTTTATTTTAAAGATTATTAGGCCTATATTGTTGGCAAAGAATAAAGAGTTGTGATTAGATTGCTAAGTTAACAATTTCTTGTATTTTGCTTGTGCAAGACTAAAGTTTTTCATGACATAGCAAACCAAAATATTCCCATTCCTTTACCTCAAGAAAACGTAGCTAAAGGTAAGCAGCCAGCAGGTAATTAAAAACAACTTACAATTTCACTCCTCCGTATCACGACACTTACCAATCTTTATTTTACCATTAGCGTGCGTACTAGCGTGTGTATTAGTGATGGGCAGTCCAGCTCTTTCCATTGATTCGGCTCTTTCGGCTCAAGCGCTGGCTCTACATTTTAGTGATGGCAGTCCGGCTCTTTTCATAGATTCGGCTCTTCTGGCTCGGCTCCTTAGAAGAGCCGGCTCCCCTGCATGTGTCTGAAGATTCGGCTCTGCTCGTTCGCTACAAAGAATCAGCTCTTAGAGCCGCTCGTTCGCGAACGACCCATCACTAATACAGGCAACCGGAAGCGATCGCCGTTTTCCGGTTTGGTCACTTGACGTTCGACATCTAGCGTATTCTGTCCGACTTGTCAGATGTTTTTTTGTAGCTGGATATATAACATTTGTTGAGTCTAAATATTAATGAGGATACGGTTTTTGATAAATCAAATTTTACTGTTGTTCTTATAATCATTTAGGGGGGCTTAGGGACATTTTGGGGTAGCTTCAGCCCCCCTAAAATAGGCCTAACGACGTCCCTGCTTAAACATTTGCACGGTTGTCTCTAATATATCTGACCTAAGAGTTTTAGAGGTCACTCTGTTTTTATAAAATGAAATAACACAGCAACAGGCCCTTGTCCTCTCTGCATGTCCCATGTTTGTGCGTCAAAGCCCAAGATCAAAAGTTTCTTTCTTATGAATATATATCAAAAGCTGCCATGACCTGCTGGGATTCTGCTTTAGATCTGATTGAATTTTTATTGCGCAGATGGGGGATCAATTTTGCACATATGCGTAGGACACTTAAGGCCTTAATGTAATTTTCTTACAGTGCATAAATGCAGGTGATACTTGTAATATGATCACTGACATTACTGCGCCATGTTATTTTACCAGTGAGTCATTCTTAGTGTGACCTTGACAGAGTTAGTTTTAAACTACAAAAGATTATCCACTTTTATAGCTAATTTGTTGGATAGTTTTGCACACATTTTTCTGTCCATGGTGGA
Organism: Misgurnus anguillicaudatus; assembly: GCF_027580225.2. Lineage (NCBI taxonomy): Eukaryota > Metazoa > Chordata > Actinopteri > Cypriniformes > Cobitidae > Misgurnus > Misgurnus anguillicaudatus. The sequence continues at coordinate 14,469,068 of NC_073345.2, forward strand.
GTGCATTACATTTATCTGAAACTGGAGCTGCTCAGCTATATATATCGGCCATCAGTAAATCAGTACATTTCAAAAAAGATTTGTGGATAATGTGTGTAAAATTGTAGTAATTTCAGATAGAAGTGATTCAAAAATATGTGAGGGAAATATTCACAAACCAATGACCTGAAATTTTCTAAAGGTAACTCTGAAAAGAGTGCTTCATGATGGTTTTGTTGACCAAGCTCTTCCTCAACCTATATGTAATTCATTAGGTTTGCTAGTAAACAAGTGTTAGTGCCAAAACACTAAAATACACCAGAATGCAAAACAAAGGCTGAACACAAACTGAAAAAAAAAACATATGAATAAAACAATAATACGGGTTAGATGCTCATCTGTGGTTGCTCCAACTGCCATATGACAAGTTAATGATTTACTTCCATCTGGCTCTTGTAGTGAGACATTGGATCTAAATTTAGCACAGCAAAAATGCTAAAATTGGTAAGCAGATACTTACAAATGAATCAACAAGACAATCTCATGACAATAACTACACCTGCTCATTGAAATACCTCTCTGTACAGTTCGGCATAACCTGAAATACGTTTCTCCTGGTACACATCATTGCATCTTTCTTTTGAAATGTCCTAGAGGCACTGGAGGTCCTTGATTTGTCTCATTTTTGATGCGAGTTCATTCAAGGTTACAAAGCAGAAACTACTGAACATAATTGGCGTAAATTCTTACGTCTGCTTTTCTTACTTTTTAGGATTGATCTTACAAAAGGGACAGTAGTAAATGATCAAAATACATCGGTATGTTTCAGTCAGCTGTGTTTTATTACAGGCAGTGGCGGCTTGTGACTGCTCATCCGAGGGGCGCAAATTTAAAATAAGTGTTCGGAGTATCATGTGTGTTGCTTGTGTTTTCAAAATATGTGTTTTGTTGCATCATGTGAGCCATGTGCAGCCTGATCTCATGAGAATTTGTACATATTTTTTTCCAAACCCTACAAAAATGTATGAATGGGGTCATTTAAATTGATATAAATTAGCCACCTAATATGTATGAATTGCCATGAGATAGGCACAACATAAAATAGGTTTGTTTTCCTGTGAGATCATGATGGAGAAAGGGCTGATTCACAATTAATTTGTAGTATTTTTACCTTGATCAGAAGATGTGAAGGTGATTCTGATGCTTGAAACTATTTGTTAAGCACAATATAATTTCATTGTCAAATTAAATGGCCCTTCTGCTTCCTTCTATCATAGGAATGAACTGTATGTTCCCGTGCATAGCTAAAAGAAACAGTTTTAAGTAGGACCATCTCCCACTGAGGGTGACAAAAGTTCTTTGATGTTCTTCCTCAAGACATTATTAAAGACGTCTCTTTTAATGATTCGACTTTTAAGGGAGACAAATGCCTAAGGACAGGACTAAATTTAATGAGGTAAAGACGGGAACGATTTAGGGACCCGCTGCTCCATGGGGGGACCCAAAACAAAATTAAAGGGGATTGATGTAGGAATCAGGATAAATAATTAGATGTGTTTTACTTACAATTACAAGCTGACAAGCTTTAATATTTCAATCAGTAGTCCCTTCTACCATCTTCTGCATACAGTTTTGTCCTGCACTCTACTTAATGCTCAGAAAATGAACAGATGAGAGAATTTCATGTAGTCACTTTGGATAAACGTGCCAAATGCATAGATATAAATACAATATATAAGGGTTTTATCCTTACTTCTGAAAAGCTTTCATCATTTTATCATACAGGTAACTTTGTTTTAAGAAATCCAGCTGCTTCAAAAAAAAAAAAAGAAGATTAACTTAAATATCACACAATTATTAAATTGTTGGTTATTGTGATATTCTGAAAAAAGTTGCAGAGTGTAGAGTTGCATACTGAGATCTACAATAATCACCATCAGAATGATTCATACTGCATATCCAAGCGGATTAGCATGATTCCCACTTTGGGTGGTGTTAGCATGAAACGGGAAAAATGAATCTGCTCTTTTCCAGCTTTCTGTGGATGCCAGTCGGCACAGTTGGCTCGGCTTTACCTCCCTACTGGGAGAGAAAGGGTTGCTTGTACATTTGTTTTGTAGAGCTGCTAAAGTCATCAGAGACTGGAACATGAAGGGCCAGATGGTCTAGCCCCATACTTTTGATGCACTGTTATGCTCATTTAAAAGGGTGAGCTGAAATAGAAATCTCCCATACACATCACACTCTCTGCCAGCTATAAAACACTATAAAAATGCTCTTTCAGCTCTGTTGCATGTTATTCAACCGTATTATAAAGTTGATTGAAAAGGTTTCATGAGTAATTTAAGGATAAAAATCATATGCAAGCTTTATTTCGTATTATGACTTTGTCAATCTTACATACTGTATCATTCAAGTAATATTTACCAATATTAACTAAAGTTGGTGCTAAACATAGTTATTATAACTCTAAATTAGAGAAGTGCACTGTCAAAAAAAGGTCAATAATGGTCTCTAGCTGTCACTGGGGCTTACCCTCTCAAAAAGTACAACTTTGCATCTAAAGAGTACCTCAGAGGTACATATTGGTACCAAATGTATACACACATGTACCTAAATGATACATATTAGGACCTTTTTAAAGGGTACTGCCCCTGTGACAGCTTAGGACCACTCTCTGACTATTTTTCTGACAGTGTGGGATATTAAGTTTACAGAAATCTAAAATGTGAACTTCATGTTTGACCTTTGGTAACTTTAAGTATTTTAAGCAATTTTGTCTACTCCACTACATTGGATGAATGAAGACTTGCAGGTCTCAGGACTTTACAAATCATTCACCTCTGATGAAACGCTCTGGAAAACTGCAGACGTAAGCCATGCACCGCAACTGGAGAGCTAACTTTCGCAGAACAGGTACAGGACCATCACCAAGTTTTGGCGATCTGAACCATTAAAGTTTTGATTATGCCAGCTAATTCAAATTTACAGCTCCCAAAAAAGGGAATATTCTTTAGTAACAAATAGTGGTCTTTCATTTAACTAGGATGAACCTAGTAGGATTTATAATTACTGCATTATAACATTTTTCTAAATACAGCAACAACTTTTTTTATTTACACCCTAAAAAGTGCTGGGGTGATTTTAACCAGGGTTGGTTCACAATTGGAGAGAACACACTGCTGGGTTAAGGTGACCCAACTGTTGGGTTATTGTCAATTAACCAGCATTTGGGTCATTTTAACACAGCAGTGCGTTCTCTTCAATAGTGACCCAACCTTGGGTAAAATAACCCAGCATTTTTTAGACTGTACTGCATAAAAGGTTAGACCGGACCCAGTGAAACCAATTAAATATCTGACCATTATACATGAGTCTTAAAATAAATGTGGACAAAACCAAGGAAATGAGAGTTAAGACACCTGCAAATACTGATGTGATCAAATGTGGAGAAGAGACCATTTAGAGAGTAGACCAGTTTTGGTACCTTGGTAGCATAGTTTCAAAATCCGGAGGAACAGAAGATGATGTAAAAGCCAGGAAGAGAAATGCACAACAAATATTTTCCACCCTAAATAAAGTCTGGAGATCTAGAGCCATTTCCCTGAAAACAAAGATACGGATTTTTAATTCCAGTGTTAAAACCATCCTTCTGTATGGATGCGAAACATGGAAAATAAACAAGGGTGTTTTGGCCAAACTACAACCATTCATCAACAAAAAGCTAAGACATATATGTGGCATCTGGTGGCCAAAGAAAATTACCAATAAAGAACTGTGGAGAAAAACAGAACAGGAAGAACTTCAAACAAGCATCAAAAGAAGAAAATGGAAATGGATTGGACATACATTGAGAAAACCAGAGTCAAACATTACAAGACATGCACTTGATTGGAACCCCCATGGTGTGAGACGCAGAGGAAGGCCCAAAGACTCATGGCGAAGAACCACCAGAGATGAACTCCAGAAAATCAACATCACCTGGAAAGAAGCCAAGAGGAAGAGCCTAGACCGCATTGTCTGTTAGTGTAGCCATCTGTTAGTGACCTCAGGCTAAAGCGAACTTGAGTTCTGCAGCAGGACAATGACCCAAAACACACCAGCAAGTCAACCTCTGAATGGCTGAAGAAAAACAAAATAAAGACTTTGGAGTGGCATAATCAAATTCCTGACCTCAATCCTATGCTGTGGCATGGCCTTAAAAAAGGTGGTTTATGCTCGAAAACCCTCCAATGTGGCTGAATTACAGTACAACAATTCTGCAAAGATGAATGGTTCAAAAGTGCTCCATAGTGCTGAAACAGAATAGTTAGTTATCGCAAACGCTTGACTGCAGTCGTTGCTGCTAAGGATGGCCCAACCAGTTATTAGGTTTGTGGAGCAAACACTTTTTCACACAGAGCAATGTAGTTTTGGATTTTGTTTTTCGGTAATACTTTAGTATGGGGAACACTTATTGATTATTACTTATGAGTTTAGGTATTGGATTGGGTTAAGGGATGTACAATATGGTCATACAGAACAAGGCATTAATATGTCCTTTATAAGCACTAATTAACAGCCAATTTAAAAGTGAGAATTGGACCCTATACTAAAGTGTTACCAGTTTTTCCTTAAAAATAAAAACCTTCATTTAAAAACTGCATGTTGTGTTATCTTTGACTAATATTTAAATTTGTTTGGTGATTTGAAACATTAAAGTATGACAAATATGCCAAAACATAAGAAATCTGGAGGGGGGCCCAGACTTTTTCCACACCACTGTAGACTGTGTGACACCATTGTGTAACAAAAATGCAAATCTTTATTACTTACACATTTGGGAGACACAAAGTACACCTCAGGGGAGCAATAATGGACAGATGTACTAATAATCTTCTTTTGTGCTGCCACACTTCATTCAAATGCATGTGAAAAATGCACTTGCCATCTGCTGCATAATGTATGAGACATGACTCAATCTAGCACTAAGATCTACACGCTGTAGCTCTACAACCAAGATGAATATGCAGTCGTTCGCATGCACAGACACAGCCAGAAATACTCAAGTGCATGTTGGCTTAATCTCATTCTGTGGATACGAACCTGCTGTACATTTTCTGTTGTTAAATTACGTTTAGGTTATAATGGGATAACAGATTTGTTTTTAGATGTGGCATGAGAAAAACTGAAATCAAACCATTTTCTATTTTCTACAGTTATTTGCCATTTGCAACCTGATAACTTGTATATAGACTGCTACTTAATCTTTTACTGTTTATATTTGGTTTACTTGCACATTTACAACCTGGCAACTTTATTCATAACACTGCTTACTTAACATTATATTCTAAATAATATTTGCAATTTTATACATTACACAAAATGTTATTCTGTTATTTGCCCATTACATTGTTTATATCCTGTACTGTATTAAAGTATTTTAAATTTGAGGCTGATGAAGGCTGACACATGTGCAATTTTGTTGTGCTTGCACAATGACAATAAAGTTTTATTCACCTATAAAAGCTCACATGCACAAATTTAGTTGAATAACAGAAAACAGGATTCTAGTAATTTCTTGGTAGGATTACATACAGGTAAGGATATTTATAGTTTACATGCAATGGTTTATTGTACAGGTTTATGGGTGCATTAACACCATCCATAGCATTTTTACTCTGAGGAAAGACGGGTCTGTCTCTAAAACGTCTGGGGAATAAGAGCTCTGCTTTGTGCATCTCTCCAACAAAAGTTACTGTATCTTTCTCTTTCCATCACATTAACACTTTCTTTCTTTTCCTCCATTTCTGTCCTTGTAAGTGCAGAATTGTAACTAATACAGACTGAGGCCTTCTGTTTTCCTGTAGCACTAGATAAATCGCGGTGTTTTAAATAAACATGTTTTTGAAGGTCTTCTGTGAAACATTCATTGACGTTTGAACTAATACAGAGTTATGGGCAATTATCAGACTCCCCTGCTGTGGTGAAAGGTCTCGGCCAACACAAAAAAAGAGTTCACACTGTCCCCCTGTCGCTGGATTTGTGGGATGTTATGCTCTCTGTAAAAAGTTGTTAACCGGTTGTTAGACGTTAGGAAAAAATATGGAAATATGAAGTGGTAATGGTTATGGGAAATCTTTCTGTAAGTTGGTGTTGAAAATAGTTTTAACAATATCACATTGCTTTATACTGTACATATAGGGTAGGTCACATAATGTTGAAGCTCCAAAAAGTATCTCTGTCTTATTGGAGTTTAGCATAAGGAAGTTATTTGCCATCTAGTCACTGATATCGCTAATAAAGACTGTTAGCTTAGAAAACTGGGTAGGTTTCACTAGGATGTGAGGAGATGTAAAGCTGGGTATCATCTGCATAGCAGTAAAACCTTATGTTATGTACTGTAATGTTATGTTTCCTGATAATGTCTCCTAGAGGTAACATATATAACAAGAAAAGGATAGGGCCTAGAACTGATCCCTGCGGTACACCGTATTTAACCTGAGAGTGACAAGACTTTTCTCATTTACATAAACAAAGTAAATACAATCTAAACCAGGCTAATGCCTAACCACTGATGCCAACATAGTTTTCTAGTCTATGGAGTAAGATTATGTGATCTATTGAGTGAAAGGCTGCACTAAGGTCTAGTAATATAAGAATTGAGATTTCACCTTGATCGGATGTTAAAAGGAGGTCATTTGTAACTCTAAGCAGTGCTGTATCTGTGCTATGGTGGGGCCTGAATCCTGATTGGAACTTTTCAAAAGTACTATTATTCACTAAGAATGTGCATAGTTGGCTTTCCACTACTTTTTCTAATATTATAGAAAGAAAGGGGAGATTTAAAATTGGTCTAAAATTATTAAGCTCTCCCTGGTCGAGGTGAGGCATTTAATGAGGGGTCTAATAACTGCCAATTTGAAAGCTGTTGGAATGTATCCTAGTCCTAGCGATGAGTTAATGATATTTAGTACCGGGTCTGACACTACAGGGAATACCTCTTTTAGTAGTTTTTTGGAAACAGGATCTAATATACGAGATAATGATTTGGATGATTTTATTCATGTTGACAGCTCCTCTATTGTAGTAGCTTTAAATGACTCAAGTTGTTTATGTGGTAATCTGGTGTTCAGTGTACTATTGGGTAAAATGGTGACTGATTCCATACCTTCGATATTTTCCCCAATAACCACAATTTTGTTAGTGAAGAAGTTCATGAAGTTGTTACTACTGTGTTGGAGTTTAGTATCTGTTTCTGTTTGTTCTTTATTTCTAGTCAGTTTTACAACTGTATTAAAGAGAAATTGAGGTTTATTATGATTTTCTTCTATGAGCTTGCTGAGATAGGTAGATCTGGTGATTTTTAGAGCCTGTTAGTAGTATTGAACACTGTATTTCCATGCAGCACAACATACCTCTAAACTTGTGCTCCTTCAACTATGCTCCATTTTTTTTTAGCTTTCTTTTTAGGACTGGTGTATGATGATCATACCATGATGCCATGGCCTTAGCCAGGGTTTGATAATTAGTTAGGTCCAGGGGTGTTAGGAGTTAACAAATGCTATCCTAGGAGAAAAAAAGTGCACTAAAATAAACTTTAAGTACATTTACATCTTAAATCTATTTACTGTTATTGTATACTTTTTTAGGTGCATTGAAGTACTAAAGTAGGACCATACACCTTTTATTGATATATTTGTAGTGCTTAACTTTTACAAAATACATTCAAGTATACTTTTTTACCTTAGATATTAAGTATTCTGTCTGAACCTTTTTGCCAATTTACACTTAAATACACACTTTTTCTATATGTTTTGGGGGTGAACATTGTTATATTATCTGCTATTTATCACAATTTGTAAACTCTTTACTGTCAGCCCTTACCAATTAACCATGGTTTCATTGTGGTAAAAGTGTAGTAAACATGTTTTTTTGTGTGTGTATTGATTACTATCAGCAAAACTATGGTTTTACTATACTAATCATTGCTTAACTATGGTTTATATATATGAAGGATATAATACTACTCTAAAGGTAGATTAACTTGAGATAAGCAGAAACAGCGTGTGAAATGTGAGCTTTAACTGGAGAAAAGAGCAGTCATGTACAGTGGTGGCCAAAAGTGATGTCCATTGGGGAATTTGTGCAATATTTGCTTGTAATGTCCCCTCAGGATAGATTAAACCTTCACAATATAAGGCGTATAAAATGGACAGAACCATAATGCAAACCTCAGCATATTAGGTAATGGGTTTCATTCAAATATAAAAAAAATGTATTCTGTTTTTTTAACTGAAGCAGAGTGTGTCACCACAGCATCAATACATATTATACTGTACAGTAAATGTGCTACTTCTGGGAGCCGCTTATGTAAATGATATGCATGTCGAGTTATTAGAGGTGTTATGTAACTTTGCTATAAGCTTTAAACAACATGAACAATTGAACAATAACAAATGTTATTGTATTTAGCTAATTACATCATGTGGTGGTTATTTCAATTAGCAAAATTATAACCAACTTACTGTCAGTGATAATTATACATTCCAGAATAATTGTCTCTACATAGCCCTAATCTCATTTAATAAATTACTTGTAATAATCTTGTTGGACTTTTAGTGATACACATGGCCAAGCGTGGCAATTTAACACAAAATAAATATGAAGAAAAACAGTCATTTTGTTCATCCCCACACACAGGTTTTTTCTGCCTTCCTCTTTTTTTCTTTTTCCATCATCAGCTCCAGCATGCTCCAAAGCCTTAATGATATTCTCAGTAAAATGCCCACTGGGCTCTAGTTATTTTCTACTTTGCTCAGTTTTCCCGTTTTCAAACTGACTGATGCCAAACAGACACATTTCTGATGCGCATGTGACTTAATAGTATTCAATCAAAGCAAAACTAAATAAAAATAAATTTGCTAATCAGGTAAGTTTTTCTGGATTTATCCAGTACCCAATTACCAGTGCCTACCAGACCTCCTCAATTCTTTTCAGGAATTATATTGCTTCTTGGAAATCATGTTTGTGCAAACCTTCTGTTTCAATAACAGGGCTCTGGGTCACAATTTCACCCCGTTGTCTTTCATCATTGTCATGGTCTTCTCTGTTAAGAGTATTGTCTCTGTATATTTCTCTGCACAGATTACAGATCTTCACTTACCCGAAGAATTCTTCTGGTGTCTTTTGTGATTGTGTCTACTGTATCTGTCCGTGCTTTTAAGAACATCATGGAGACCATCGGGAATTGTGTCTCTTCACATTGTGCACAATCCGTTGATACCACACACCTCTAGTAAATCTCACCCAAAAGGCACGGTGTTGGATTTATATCTGGGGACTGTGTAGTACTGTATATCGATGTAATGTTTCCACCGAGAAAGATTTTATATTGTTTTGTCACTGGAACAAAACACATTAATGGAACCAGCTTGAGACAATGTGTGCTTCAGGACTTGGAACATTAAACAACCGGGTCCTGCTGAATATATTCATTTGGGACTGGGCTGACATAAAGGGATGCACAGCATTCAAATGACGCTTCTGCGGTATTAAAAGAGGTCATGTGTGCCAAGAAATTCTCCACACCATTAAACCACAACCAGCCTGTGCTGTTGACAGAAGGGAAGATGAATCCATGGATTCCGGCTGTGTACATCAAATTCCGACCCTACCATCTGCGTTCACGGTGCCAATGCAATTCTCCGGATTAGGATACTTTTCCTCAGTTTTCAAGTTTTTAGTTGCCCGGTGCAGCCTCAAGTTCCCGCTGAGAAAAGTGTCGTAGTTTTTCAGTGCTGTAGGCCAGTATTTGCCTACAGTAACTTGTTGTATGTTTCCCCATGGTCCCATCAAGTGCCTCTTATCGACATTAAACCAGATGTGTGTTCCTTTAAAATCTCACGTTATTGTGAACATAGTTTTTTTACAGTTATGTCCCTGTGGTTCAGTTTGGGTCAGCAGCATAAATGTCATAAATAAGCATGATTTTCAGGGAATATACAGTAAAGGGTATACCCTGAATTCACTGAAGGTCACTTTGGATTCAAGTGTCTGCCAAATGCATCAGTGTAAGATAGAAAGTTTATATATGAATAACAAACAAACAATGAACAAAATACATATAGTTTAGTTACATTTTGTAATTAAGTTTTAGCTTAAGAGAAGATACATGTTAACTGTACACTGTAAAAAGTTGTATCAACTTAAAATAATTAATTGATAATTGGGTTTAGTTTCCACCAAACCAAACATACAACAGGGAACTGGCAATCACAGACTGATAAAATATGCAAAATGTACAGTCGACATTGACTCTTCCTGTAAACTGCTTTTATTTCTGTCAGGATCCTGCCAGATCCTTGTTTGTATTTAGATCTAGTTCAGTATGGCAGGGTTCTGACAGTACAATGTTTCATGTGGGAAATGCGTGGTTTTAGTATTTGTTAATTCTGACCACGCATTTCCTGGGTGTCGTCACTTTTTCCCCGATTTGTTACTTGTGATTCTTTTCAGGTGTGTGTCATTTAGTTTTCCCTATTTATAGTCCTTGTGTTTGGTGTCTTGTACGGGTTTGTTTTGTTCTGTCCGTGAGTCCTTTGTTAATGAAAAGATCTAGTCCAGTTTATGTTTGATCACTGTGTAGTTTTGTGTCCTGTGTTGTTATTAGGGTTGTGACAATTAATCGGGCAAATGCGCATTTTCTCAATGAATGAATTTGAATGAATTACGGTGAAATGCCGCCACATCCAAAAGCCAGAGGGCGCTTTCGTGCAGAAACTCCATTTGTGCTACAGAAGAAGTATCATTACTAACACTATTCCAGGAAATATCTAGAGGCATATTTATATTGCTGTTCTTCAGATTGTTTCAGGTATTTTCATGATTATAAAGAATGTTTTAAATGATTGTGTTTGATGAGTGTTGCTTTTTTAAATGCACGTTATAAACGAGTCAAACTCGTAGTGATTTTAGATTGATAAGGACTTCGTACTGATCACGGAGCCGTAGTACATGCACAAGCTGTGCATGAAACACTGAATCGGAGCCTTACGATTCAGAGTCGATTTTAGACAGGTCTTTTTAATGGGAACGCGATGCATCGAGGCACACCCCTAGTTGTTATCTACACTGTAAAAAAAATCTGTAGAAATTACAATGTCATTGCAGCTGGGTTGCCAGTAATTTACCGTAGATTTAAATTTATGTTATCCACTGGCAAGAGTCTGTTCAAAGTCAAATACACCCTAAACATCAACAAGTCTTTATCTTTACAGAACAAAACCATACAATAACAGCCTCATGCAAAGCATTCTGAGAAATCATCAACCTTTTTCTGTTTTTTTGCTTCAGATTTTGTTTCCCAGAATGTTTTGCTTGATGCTGTTCTTTTAGTTTTACTCTGTAAAGACAAAGACCTGCAAATGTTTAATGTTCATTTAACCTTGAACAAAATGTTGCCAGCAAATAACATACATTTAAATCTACGGTAAGTTACCGGCAACCCAGCTGCAATTTCTACAGTTTTTTACAGTGTACGTCTGGGCTTGGGTTCTTTCCCTGTCTGATTCTTGACAATTTCCAGTTTATCTTATTGTCAGCGTATACCCAGAGGTATTTAAAGGAGTCCACTATCTCCACATCCTAGCCACTTATAAAGGCAGGGATATGTTGAGCCTTTTTCTACAAAAGTCAGATGCTACAATAATATAAAATACTGTATGTGGACATTTACTATTGTTTTATTTATTTAAATTAATTTAGTGTGATGAAAAATTAGCGTGATTTAACTTTGTTCCATAACCAATATGCTAACTATTACAGCAAGTCTAGCTTTTGTTACAGAAGGAAATATATTTCCCCTACATTTATGGGATCGCATATATGACTTTTCCTAAGCTGAATACAATTTTTTTTTTAAACACTTTCATACAATGCAAAGGGAAAAGACCCAAAATATTTAATGCAAAATCCAATATCCACCGTGTTATTCTGTCATCTTTTCTGCTTTTTTTCCCAAAACAGGATAAAAGCCAGTCCTCCATCTCTGCAGAATGCAATAAATCCGCTCAACAAATCACAGCGCACCATTCCATGCATTGTAAACAATAATGGCGACATGTTGAATGCACACAGAATTCTACAATCTTATGTTTGAGAGTAATTTAGCGAGAACACACACATTCACTGAATTGGCTCGATCACACTCCTCTCCACATATAGCTGGTGCGTGGTGATCGCACTGGCGTTATACCATTGATGCTTTCACATGGATTCTGCAAAGTGTGGGTCTTCATTAAATCATAGTCATGCACCACATATGTTTTTAGAATAATATAGGTAGGCTATTAAAATATATTTAGGCATAGGCTAAGTATTTTTTAACCACGGGGGTACATATTTTATTATTTCATGATTCATGATGATGGAGATTACTAAACAACAAAACTTGAAATTCAGTTTTCAATTGTGTTTATGCTATTAGTACGATACAATTTATTTAGAATTTTCAATAAAGATTACTTACCTTAAGAAAGAAAAAGAGTACAGGAATTGGTTGGGTCATCAAGCAAAATAAAAAATAGGCAAGGCAACTATGGTGAAAACAAAGCAAGCAAAACTAGAACTATTTCCTGTAGTTACTGTGTAAATATACCATTGTTTTGTGTTGTAACAGCCTAAGTCAAGATTTTTACCCCCTTGTTTCACGTAGTTACAGAGTACATACAACATCTGCGGGCTGTAAATTAAAGTGGCACTTGTTACCCCCTTGTTTCACGTAGTTAAAGAGTAAATACAACATCTGCGGGCTGTAAATTAAAGTGGCACTTGTTAACCCCTTAGTTCCCAAAATATTATAAATTGTTTCCTTAAAATGACACGTATGTACTTTATAAGTACACTATAATTACATAAATGTATGCTGTAAATTCGCTGTACTTACGCAGTACTTAACTGCATATATTATTTGTATTTTTCCTGGTTGTTACCCATTTATTCCCCAAATATTATAAATTGTTCCCTTTATAATTACACGTACGTACTTCATAAGTAAACTATAATTATAGAAACATACACTGTAAATTCGCTGTACTTACGCGTTACCCAAGTTTTTACCGAAATTAGTCGAAAAGAATCAAATACAGGATATACTAATAACATCAAATCTCATTGGTTCTTGCATGTCTAGTGACTAAATGCGGCAAAGTAAAAGTCTCAATAATGTAAAGAAAAGATTCTGGTGCCATAAGTAATTTCTATTTTAAATCCTAAGAGTACCAAGAAGCTTTCTTCTGAGAATAAGCGGTGGTTACAGTTCAGTCAAAGGCCTTGGGGCTGCCTGTGCTGAGTGGTTAGGTGGAGACTCTGTTGACCTACTTCTGCTGGCACTTCTCAAGAAAAAACTGTAAAAAAAGAAGAGCACAACCCACTGAATCTGAGCTGAGACAAGACTAAAATTGCTGCAGCGGTGCCTTTATTTCTAACATAAAATTGACACATCAAGTATATTGTCTTGTGTGCAGATGTCAGTAGATACAACATTAGCATAGTCTTAAAAATCTATCACATATCTCTAAATCTATAAAACTATAACTCATAAAAATGACCCAGTTCAGTCATGAAACTCTACAGGCACAGGCTGATAGTTCCTAGTCTTGCGATCCGCCAGCCAATCAGCTCGCACTTCAACATCACACTGATTGGCTTTTTAGGTAGATTAAAGCAATAAAAATGCATTTAAATAGTATTTATAAATTGGTTATACTAGACTCTAGGCCATTTTTGTATATAGTAGGATTGTTCAGAGCTCTGTACATTGCTCACTAGCTGCATTTTTTTGTGTTTGTAGCATCGAGATGCTTATTTATAACACATTTAAACATAAGGAACGTATATAGCTATATGAATTTTCTAGCGGGGAGTATAATATGCATTCATGTGATTGCCCCCTCTCTGTATTTTTAGACGCCCCCTCTTTAGCACTCAGATGGCACTGTCCCTGCCCCATTCATACTGTAGCAATAGCAGTGGCGCATCTTGTTAATATTAAATATCATTGGTACAGCCTGTTTTGATGTTTCGAAAAATAAGACAGATCACACAATTCAAATTTTAAGCAAAAGAGCTGAAAAAGGGATGATTACCAATTGCACGAAAAATTGCACATTTTCATAGCCTGAAGCTCCCACCTCCTAATAAAGTCACAGTAGCTGTGTGTGTGTATAAGATTACAGCTGCTTATTGCAAAATGTCTCTTAGCTTTTATTAGATTGATAAAGAATCTGACAGAGCACAGAAACCTTCAACTCAGAATTTTGAACTTAAATTATGGTCCTTGGTGACTACATTTTTCATTTTAAAGCTCACATAACACACGCCATTTCTGCTTATCTCTTGTTAATCTTACTGTATAGAGTATTACATCCTTGATATATCCAAAAAGTCTTTAGTTTTATCGGATTTATGAAAGACAGATCAGCTGTATCGATTTTTTCCAAATAAACCCCAGTGCTACGCAGGATAAACTAACTATATTCATTCTTTCCATAAGGCTGAGTTTTTTGGGAAGCTGAACAAGCTTAAATTTTCCTCACAGACAAATACACACTCCTTCGTTGATGTTGATTTCGTGTCATCTCTTTGTTGGTGTGTGTACATAAGTTTGTATGTTATGTGTTGAGTTTATCTATCGACGGTTTAGCAGTAACAACATAAACAAGCGGCTGTCATGGTCCACACGTAACTTCCGGTAAACTCCGCTAAGAATAAATAACAACAAAGTTGTTTAAACGTAGTTTATTTATATAACAAGCAAAAAACAACAACACATAGATTACCTAGGAAACCAAAACATTTGTTATTTTCGACGAGGCATTTGTGTAAGAGATCAGTTTAGCAACTAGTCAGACCATTAAAAAACCGAAACCGGAAGTAAAGTTCGGATCCAGACGTGTATCGCGTCAGTGCACGTTGCTTAACAAATATTTATTTTTCTGTTTGATCCTAAAATGTCTTTACAGATGATAAAACCAAACTGCCAAAAGCACAATGGCCTCTCCACAGACAGCCCCTGATCCTCAAATCAGTAATGTTTGTGCTATGTGGATCAGTCTGTGATCCAGCTGGATTTAAAGATGTCATTCCTGCACAGGAGCTCTTCATCTGTAACAACCGATGTGCAATCAAGAGTCTTGAGGAGGAGGAAATGACAATTAATATCCCACCATGCGACACTTCAGATTCACACCAACCAGCTGGGAAGGAGAATTTGGAGTGTTAGCTGGTGTGGCTTATGATTATTGAACCAGTAAGAGCTTTACACTGAAAATAACTGGTAGCCGTGGAGTGGCGTTCATCCTGCTGGTAAGATGTTAGTGAGCTGGCTTATGTGATTAAAAAATAACACACTCTTAGAACAGATGTGTTAAAAACAACACAATCTGTGTTAGTTTAGGGAGAACACACTAAATGCTTTTTTTCCAGAATGCACACATCTCTGTGTTATTATTGGAACAACACATTTTGTGTTACTTTTAACCCAACTTGTGTTTTATTTTAATAATGTGTTAAAAGCATAACACACAGAAACGGGTAAAAAATTAAAGAACAACTATTATCTGATTCAC
Organism: Misgurnus anguillicaudatus; assembly: GCF_027580225.2. Classification (NCBI taxonomy): domain Eukaryota; kingdom Metazoa; phylum Chordata; class Actinopteri; order Cypriniformes; family Cobitidae; genus Misgurnus; species Misgurnus anguillicaudatus. The sequence goes on from NC_073345.2 coordinate 14,484,655, forward strand.
AATTGTATCTTTCCTTTGGTGTGTTAGGGCCCTATTTTAAAAATCTAAGCGCATTGTCTAAAGTGCACGGTCTAAACGGACGCTAATTTAATGACGGGAAAAATGGTTTATGCGCCAAGCGCACAGCTTAAATCGGTTGTTCCTATTCTCGTAATGAGTAAAGGGTGTGTTTTGGGTGTAACGTGCAATAAACCAATGAGAGTCTCGGCTTTTATCCCCTTTAAAACCAGTTGCGCCTGGCGCCATGCCTAATCCCTATTTAGGAAGTAAAATTTGTAAACTGAAAAACTAAGTGGAGGAAGAAGACCACCAGTTTAAGATTGATATTAAAAAAAAATGTTTTTTCATTTGTATTTTTTAGTATTAAAACCTTTAAAAGTCGTTTTCTTTCAGTCATGGAAGTAAAAATCACAGGCTTTTAATTCCTGTAAATGTATTGCCATCCTAAATAATCATTGTAATCTTATAAAATAATTTGCAAATATGCAAGAAAAGGATTGTACCTCAAAAATGCTTTTTCTGTAAAAAAACAGGAGATAAAGAATTTAAAGAAAACGTGTGGAGAGCCTTCAGCACTTAGACTGTGCCGTGAGTGCTTTGAAAAGCATTACTTAAAAAAGGTTCTCATCTATTCACAGGTACAAAGTCATCATATAGAATAAATCCGTGGGGTAGCATTTAAAAAAAAAAACATTTAAAAATATATGCAATATTTGCATTTGTTTAAAGCAAAGCATTTATTTACTTACCAGGCTACAGGTGAAGCAGCTCTTTACACCTTCATCTCATAATCGATCCTCATTTATGTCCATGAGACTCAATAATAATATTTTGCATTTTAATTAAAAATGTTCATATTTTAAAACGTCTATGTGCTGCTGCGCATCCACGTTGTTATACCGTTTATAGGCGCATATTACTAAAGCGCTCATTAAATAACAAAAACAACATTGCGCCATTGACTTAAGAGCAGGTTTTTGTTGTTCAATGGCGTAGTCTATTTTAGTTGCCTCAAAATAGCAACGCGCCAACAATGCGCCACCTCGTTTTCAGACCAGAACGCCCGTGGCCGCAAAATTGTGTGCAAATGCATTTGCTATTTAAACAACGTGGTGCTAAACGTGAAAATGATCATTGCGCTGGGTTGAAACTAGCAAAAGACACTAGTGTTTCACAGCTCATTGTGTATCAGAAGCATCTTCATGCTTTTCATATTCCGGGAATGCTCAATGTAGCGGCACGTTGTCATGTGCATCGAGCCCCGGCAAGTGCCGACTCCACCCCCTGAAGGTCCAGCTGATTTGGAGACATTTTACAAAGCCAGGTAGATCTGTTTGCCTCCCCAGAGACGTCCCACTGCCACCTGTTTTACTTTCTGACCGGGGAACACTCGGTTCAGATGCACTGGTACACAGCTGGCCGTGGGGCCTTTGCAAGTATGCATTTCCCCCACTGAGCCTGCTTGCACAAAGTCTGTGCAGAGCCAGGGAAGACAAAGAGTGCGTCCTACTAGTGGCTCCGTATTGGCCCACCAGGACGTGGTTCCTCAACTCATGCTCCTTGCAAGAGGACCTTCTTTCTCAGGGAGGGAGCACAATATGGCACAACAGAGGTTCTAAGTGGCTTACCCCAGGAGGTAGCTAACACAATAACTTTTAGAGATCAGATGGTGGACCTGCAAGTCCAGCCTTAGCTTTGCTGTGTCCCATATGCGCTCTGCGACTGTAAGTGGAAGATGTAGGACCTCAGACCAGCTCTTGCCCTATCTGTTACGGCAGACAGCAGAAGGGAAAAGCTGTCACCAATAAAGATCAGAATAGTTAGCATAACATCGAACGGTGCAAATGGCTTAATGCTTAAACTAATATCTAACAAAACGAGCCATTATTAAATTTATAAATCCCTGAGTAATTTTATCACCTCCATCAAAAGCTAATTGATATGTCTGTGACACCAGGGTCAAGAATAAAAGTACAGGCTGAACAGGTAAGAGAAAATGAGCCTCATTAATCCAAGTCTCAACTGATTTTAACACCAGATAATGACCACCAATTCCACTGTGAAATCCTTTTTGTGTGTTACTGCATGTTATAGAGAAGAAAAAATGATTTATTCATACCTAATTTGCTCACATGTTTCATTAAAAGTCATATCATCTGAATTCAAGGCCGCCATAAATCCCAGAGAAACTGCATGGTTTTTCATAGCGACATTATAAAATAACCACTTTTGATTCCCCAAAGTACATTTCACAAAGAAAGAAATAATGACATTTACTACTGTAAAAAAAAATAATTCATCCAGTTTGCTTTGTTGTCTTTTGTTATAAAAGCAGCTACAATGTCGTACTTGGATTACATATACTGTACCTTGTATGCCATTCATATAATGATGACATTATCTCACAAGGGCGGCATTATAAAAATGCTTACTTTGAAAGGCTTATTATGTTTATAACATACCTTTATAGATGTCATGCTCAGCAGTTCAGAAAATGGATAGAAAATTACAGGGTCTATTTTATTGTGATTTGTCAGGAAACGTGGCTAAAACCCTCTATTTAGGTCTCTTTGTAGACACACAAATTGTAACAAAGAAGTTTAAGACGTGTTTTATTCATCTAGTGGTTCATGCATATCATATGCTCTTTCTATATCTTTCTGTACTGTGTTGGACATGCTGTAATTCCAGCCCTTTGCCCTGTAATTGCTTCTTGAAGCTGTTTTTGTTGGTAAGATTAAGATGATATATGTAAATGCAGCTTTTTTTAATATAAACAGCATGTTTGTTCTTATATTTATACTTTTGTATAAAAAAGTGCAGTTTCTTATATTGGAAGTTTGCTGTATGTTCTCAGATATATTTTAAAGAAACAATATTGTGGCAGGCTGTTTATACTTGGTATTAAGAGGCATTTTGGTCGATTGGATCGCAAGTGGACAATTGAGACACATTCTTGTTTACACCGGTGAGTCCTTCTAATGATAAATAAAGCCATGTGCCTTATCAATACATTCTATGGCTTTTGTGTTTGAAAATAATAAACATTAACCAAAGAAGTTGGGAAGAACCTGGAATGAAGTGAACAGAAATTCCTTTAAAAAACATTGCAATACTGACAATTTTCTAAAAGACCAGGATGCATTGTTGGAAAATCATATTTTTCACCAAGCAAGGAAACCTTCTGACCTCAAGATATGAATTTCCTGACAAGTCATTTATCATTTCCATTCTACAGAGATGTTTGTGAAGGACCGCTGGTCATCTTTCACGTTTAGAGTAAGTTATTACTTTACAGATTTTTTAACAGATTTCAACTTTTCTTATTTATTGTCTATTATTATTGCACATAATTTTAACCAAGCATTTATTTATTTAATATTATTACGAGTGTGATCGTTTTCAAGGGACATAAAACACAAGCTTTAGACTTTTACTGAAAAATATGTTAACCAAAGAGCACCAATTGTCAGATTCATGTTTTTACATTTCCTTTGGTGTGTAAGTGTGTATTAGTACATGTTAACGATATGCAAAAGGTACAAACCCCAAAGTAAAGATAACGCGAGATATTGTCCCCAACTTAAATCTCTTTTCTTGGACTACAACAAACACACGGAGTGTAGCCAACAGTTTACTTCCTGGGATTGGTGATGTAGTAAAGATCGACATTATCATAATTCCTCCTGCTTGGACTCACAGATTGTAAATGAACTCCTGTTAGCATTGCATTGTGCACGAATCCTTCAAACATGGTAAGGAGCGTCACATTTCCGGTCAATCACAGTGTACAGATAAGCTGGCCAATCAGGGACACAGAGCTTTTCAAATCTGTGCATTTTAGGAAGAGAGTGAAATCTGGAGCTACAACAATGTACGGTATGTGAAAAGTATAATGTGATTTTTTTTTACCATAAACCACGCGAACACATTGTAATATATATCAAATACACAAAATAACGTCCTTTTTAGCAATATAATATGTGCACTTTAAGATGTAATATCTGCAGAATAAAACATGTGTGACATGCATATCCACTGCCGGATATATTTAGTCTCAAATGAAATAAAGTAGTAGATATGAAAAGGGTGTTTGAAGTGAGTTTAAAGATCAAAAGGTCAAAGTGCCCATTATTAAAGAAATGCCCAATAACAATTGTTACTCTAAATACAATTTTATTTCCACAGTTTGACCTTGAATCCTTCATGAGACTCTAAATTGCAGTTCTGTATTCTAGGGGTCAGGTTCATGGAGCCGTTCAAAGATATAACTTTTTAAGTGGAGAGAAAATGAACACAGGTTCAAATCAACAAGCTTTCCATTCAGTCAACATTCAATCCTCAGCATGTAAGCTCCACTACATGTTTATCACTGAATCACCTCACTGCTCAATTTCACAAAGTTAAAAGTTTCCTTATTTGTCCCAAAGTAGCCCAATCATGTTAACAGTAGATGTTTCTCAATCTGAAACTTGCGTATCTCGGCTGCCATGTCATTGATTGTCTAAGACCATCTCAAGATTTTGCAATGTGAACACAGAGATGTATTCAGTTCCCAGTATCATCACTATCATCCATATGCGTTCCTAGTTCTGGTTGCCCTAGTAATGTCTATGAATATCACTATTGTCTATATCCTCCTTGTACATCATCAGATACGTAATTGCTACTGACTTTTGATAAAACAGTCACTGCAAGGATTAATCAGACACCACTGTACTTCCAAAAGATAGTCGTTTCGAAAAGTTGCTCCACATTTACATTTGCAAGTTGTGAATGGGGCTTAAGGTCACTCAAATACATATGGATGACACTTAATTACACCAAGCATTCTGGTAGGATAAGGAAAAGCAAAAGTTTTGCACAACAAGAATTTCCATGGAAATCTGTCCAATCAGCATTTTTACTGTGTAATTATGGCCGAGGAAACGGCAGCTTCCTCTCTTGTCTAATATTTGAAACCAATTATTTTCCACACATAAAAGCAGTTTTTCATAATGCACACCAATTGTAAAACAGCCTCCGTTTTGAATAGTCATAAACCTTCCTTATTGGATCCTCACTTATTTTTTTACTAAAAATATTTCAGTACAGTTTTACATACATTACAGTATGTTAGTGATGATGGCAGGGATGGATTTATGAACTGTATGCGCATTCTAGGCACGTACATGGAGTGTAAATGATTATATTTATTACAATTATTAAATGGATCCTGCGTTACTAGGATACATTCTAGTTGTAGCCTAGTGGTTAGAGAGTAACCTGAGAGTTGCCAGTTTGAGTCTCATGGCCAGCAGGTTGTGACTGTGGTGCCCTTGAGCAAGGCACCTTACCATAATTGCTCCCCAGGTGCTGGGAAAGCTACCCACTGCTCCGGGTGTGTGTGTGTGTTCATGACTTACAGTTTATGTGTTCACTACTCACTAGGATGGGTTAAATTCAGAGGTCACATTTCAAATATGCATTGCATACTTGACAAGCTTGTCACTTTCAATTTTATTATTGGGAGAATAAAAGCCTTCATTACACTGACCCCTAACCAATAAATACTTTAAATTGTAATTAACACTCATTAGACACTTAGTTCCACTTTTTTTGTAAACAATACAAAAAACAATATTCACAATTGAAAGAATTTATTTAATTTCATGCACATTAAGCTATAATACATTCCCTTCTCAAGCCAAATCAATACATGATAAATATGCGATCATGATTCCTTATAAAAATACTAATTAATCAAAAAAGGCGCAGCTCCCCCATTTACTTGCATTTGTTTGCAGGCTACTCTTGCCACCGCTAATATGGCAGCGCTGCTGACCTATCCCACCAGCTGACCAAATCAGATGCATGGTCTAGTTATTTTGAGTACGTCTATGATTGAGCGAGAGATAAAACTCCATAAACTTGTTGGGTAACACTTTACTTGAAGGGGTGTTCATAAGACTGACATGACACATGCTATGAACATGAAGGAGATTTTATGCATGTTTATGACAACTGTCATTACGTGTCATTCGTTTAATTATGTCATTTTTAATGCAAAGATGACATTGTTTGAGATGTCTAACTGACAACTGACCAAGTGTTAATACTCTGTCATATAGTTTTATAACAACATCATGAATATTTTTCTTGACCTCAACTACAGTGGTACCAATATAATTTAAAATTAAAATGTCATTTAGTGTTAATACTCTATCAAATTGTTTTATAACAACATCATGAATATTCTTCAGTTCATAATGTTTTTTTTAAGTTTCTTCCATGTGTTTAACAAAAAAATCAATCATTCAATAATAATAATAATAAAAATAAAAAATAGACAGATTCACCTAAAATAAAAAATGAAAACAGCACAATAATGGGTTAAGCCATGCAGCCTTTTGGTTCAAATTGGTGCAAAGTTAATTATATTAAATTAAATTGATTAAATGTTTTGTTAGTTTTTTTTCTATGTCAAAAAATTTCAGAACCCCCTGTGTGAGAAAGAACAAGTTAGTTCTCAGTTTTTTATGAATTGCATAAAGTTAAGTATAATTTTTTGACATGTCTGTTGCATTTTGTGAAGGTATTTAAAATTATTTGACATATTATTAATGACATTTAAACGACAGTTTAATGTAATGTTAACCCATAAAGCTAGGTAGTTTCTTAAGTTTGATAATTATTCTGTCATGTTTATGACAGATTTATGACAAGTAATGATGTATTGGTTGTCATAGCAAAGAAATTTCAAACAATGACATCTTTGCATTAAAAATGACATAATTGTACAAGTGACACTTAATGACAGTTGTCATAAATGTGCATAAATTCTCCTTCATGTTCATGACACGTGTCATTATGAAGGTGTCATGTCAGTCTTATGAACACCCCTTCAAGTAAAGTGTTACCACTTGTTGGGTAACAGCAGGACCGAATGAAATCATGGGACATGACTAAACTGTGGATTTAATTTTAAATATTACTTTTCAATGGTACAAAATATTTAAAGCAAAGACGGGATATGGACCCACATAAAAATGCAATAAAATTAAATAATAATGATAACAAAATAAAGATTTTTTTTATTTTTTTATATTTAAAGATAAAATATAGAGATAAAGAACAGGGATGGATAAAAAATGCAATTTTTTATTGTTCTATGTAGTTTGTAGTTTTTATTAATGTTTTAAATTATATAGTTTAAATTAAGTGTGAGATTAACATGCAGGACACAATTATTAATAATAAAATGTATTTTAGAGTTAGTTTTCTTGCATTTTTATCAATATAATGTCCTCTGGATACACTGTAAAAAATTACTCGGGAGGGTGTTAAATTTAACCCATGAAAATTAGTTATAATTTAATTAAGTATATAAGCTAGCAAGTAAAATAAAAAATAATGGGTATATTCTACCTTCACTATCCAATTTTTAACAGTAATAACTGCAATATTAAAAAAATAAGTAACATATACCCCAAAATATTGGCCTTAGCACCGCAAAGTGCGCATGAATCAACATCCAGGCGGGACTCGAGTCACCATTTTTCATATCATATCGGCGGGAGAACTGCGGTTTGTTTACAGGTAAGTTTTTATTTAACTTGTTGATATCATCATGAATGGAAATGTTAAGTTGGTTAACTGTAAAATCTACCAGAAGTTTAGTCATTTGCGTGCTTCTCTGTCTCTGTTGTTGACAGATTGATAGGTTAGAATATGTCAGTCAGGTTAGCTTTGAATGAAACATCGCCCAGTTCTTGCACCTGCGAATACGAATAAAAATCCATATTTATGATTAAAATATTAACTTCCATTATTATTATTTACATGTCTGAATCTCGTGAACAGCGGAGCTGCTCAATATGAGTGGTTGAACTTGAGCAAGCCACGTGACGAGAGAGAGAGAGCAGCGGACGGTTGATGTATGATACAGACGGGAGGGCGTCGAGCAGACAAACAAACAACGGTAAAGCTGCCGATGCTAGATAATTACTGTAAAAGTTTTCTTGCATTTATCTGTTAATATATTGAGTTTTGTTTTAAAAGGGATCCATTTATGAAGCCATTTTATTATTGTTATTATTATCATTTACGGATATATACTAAAAGTTGCCTTTCGCTTTTTAATGTCTGTTCAAAAAGTATTTCGGAGTTCATATGTTATATATGTGACTTGTATATGAAGTTGAATCACTTAAAATTGAATGTAAGTACTTTTTGTTAGTGTTCAATGTTTTATGCATGTGTACTGTGAGTTATAGCATAATATGAAGTTGTATTTTTGCACTTAATAAGTTTTAAATGAAGTTGAAATGTTTGTTTGTATCGATATAGCATGCTAGTCTTCTGAGGTAAATGAGATCAGTTTTTCCTCTCATATTATTGTCTTCTTTAATTTTCTAATAATAACGTGAAGAACAGTATTTAGGAATCTTGCTTTTAATGGTTTTTTAACATCTCATGATGAAGACTTTGGTTTATTTTTTTATGAAATTATATGTTCAAGAATTGTAAAACTATGATATGTTGTATTTCACTTGAAATGTATTGGGGTTATTTTGTTCTTCCAATAATTAGTTTTAAATGTTTACAGAATGTTATTTGGTCAATAAAGCAAGCAATTATGCAATCTTGTGTATGACTATTTTCTTATTCAACCCCTCTCTGAATAAGTAATATGTAATGTTTCTTAATGGCTTATCATTATTAATAATAATTTAATAGATCTGTGCCTTAATACCAATAGGGTTAATGTTATTCATTTTTTTATAAGTAATTAGTTATGAAAAAAATAGGTAGACCTTACCTAATTTTTTTTACTTTATCATAGTAATTAAATTTAGGTACTCTTTAATCAAATATATAGGATATAATTTACTCAAACAAAGTGAGTGCAAATTGTTACAACAAATTTTTTGAGTAAATTCTATAGGATGTTTTTTACAGTGTAGAAATGGCACCGATTCGATGAAATGGCCCATAAGCGCTCCATTTTGAGCTGCCTGAAGCAGCTCGCTCTGTCTGCTTTCATCACATGAAAATTCACTCCTGGGAGTCAGTTATGAAGTTCAAAACAAACAGCTGAAAGGGTACCTGTCATCTCGGGCTTCAAATTTTTTTACACACTTGTGCTCTGGTAGACATGACATGGCTCTATATCAGCATGGCTGTGATCATCTCCTGTACTCTGCCTAATCTATCTTTGTATAGTAACTAAACATATTTTTTATTTTATAGATTTGTTATGTCCTAAGCCTTTGCTTATTTTTCCTGTTTCACAACTAAGTAATAAAATGGCTCAATATTTCTAAAATTCTTGCTGAGCTCTTCAAGGTCTGACTTTCTTCAGCCTGTGCAACAATCAATGGAGTCCCTCTTGAATAGAGAAAGACCCTGAACAGAAGTATGCTATACAGTATACAATCCATATTTTATAGTTCATCCGTTTCTTTTGCTGTAAAATCTTGTGCCCAGACCTGACTATACAGTATCTAGCACGTTTGAATGGACCTTAGAATCAAATCACTACCTACTTTTTCTCTCCTGACATCAGCACAGATGTCATATAAGATCTGAATCTATTGATTTCATACAGATACTGTAGAGAATACTCTATTTGGACACTGCTGGGGTTTATGTTACAAAAACACTCGTAAGATCACTGTCAAGAATTGCCGGGATTTTTACAGGAAGATTCAACAGACATTGCTTCAGATACTGTATGTAAAGCTTACTATTTATTACTATTTTACTTTAATACATTTTTTATGTTATTTTATTAAGAAGATCATTACAGTAACGCAATATTGTAAGAAAATAAATAACCATATAATACTGCATTGAGAGATAACTGCACAGTGCATAACTGTGGTTCGCTTATAGTCAACTTTATGGTAATTAGTTTTCCCTTTGGCTGTGAATCTGAACATTATATACCGGCCCTTGGAATTATAAGGTCCAGGAGTTAAGGAGGAGTTACCATCCGCGACCAGTCTCTCTGCAAATCGACTTCTTTACAAATGAATCCACTATACAATGAAGTAAACAAACAGTCGGTTTTCTCCACGCGAGCTGGAACTTCTTTAAAAACAAACTTTAACCCCACATTCCTAATCCACTTCATTAGACAAGGCATACTAAACAGTTTCAAAATCTCCAAAAATGCAACTAGAAACACTGCAAATGATAAAGGTCAGAATGTAAAAAGGAAAAAACTGAACCACACATTAGGGGGTGCTGTGATCCATGTGACTTCCCAGCCTAATCTCACATGAAGTCATACATATTTTACGACTTGGATAATTTGTGCGTTGGGTTGTTGTTGTTAACCATGGGTTATAATAACCCAGCATTGGGTCAATTTTACCCCAAATGTTTGTGACACGGCCACTCAAGACGCATGTTTTAACCGCTCAATATAAATATTTTATGATTTAATGTATATTTGAGTTTTAAATAGGTTTTACATGTAGTCTTAGCCATTTTATTTCATTTTATCTCTTACTTTTAATTTGTGTGTATGTCTTTTATTTTGATATGGTCTACCTGTCATGTGAGTGATCACATATCAGGAAACAGGAAGTGACTCTATAAAAGGAAGTAGCAAAGAGCGAGTAGCTGATGCTGATGCTAAAGCTCAACCAAACTGTTGTTGGTCAGTGGAGTTACTTTTATTGGACTTACCTTTCCAGAGTTTGGATTATCACTATCATTGGATTGTATATAAACTCGAGAACACATTGCACATTTGGACTTATAAAACGCTTGAACGATAAGATAGTTTTAGGTAAGGTTTTCTTGTATTCCTTTCTTTTAACAGTCTTAAATCTCCCGTTCTGTCGGTGATTTTGAAGCTTTGATTGTGTTTATAGTGAGCAATATAACAAGTGTTCATGTTTCACGTGTAAAAAAAATATATTTTTCACACAATTTACTTATCTGTATACGGCTGTTTTCACTGTCATAAAAATGGGCTGATGTCTTCCATTTTCTGTGAAGTCCCTCCTTCAGAAATACGTAACAAGTTCTGATTGTGTAGTTTGTTTAGTGTGTTGTGATTCGCACAGCTTAGCTTAGCAGAGCCATTTGAGCCAAAGCTGGTGACTGACGTATTCCTGTGGGCGGAGTTTAGTCAACAAACTGTTTTACTGACGTCATTAAAGCAGGAAATAGAGGGCTGTAGTCCAAACCGGCCGTTCGTTGTAGGCTTTTAAAGAGGAATTCTATTGAAAATATATCGCCTGGCAGTGAACTTTGAGCTTTATCATTTTACAGGTATTATTTATGCTATTATAGCAACATTACACACTAACTAGGGTTTAAAAAATGGTATCAGGAAGAACGTGACCTTTAAGTTTTAATGTGTTGTTTTAAGTTCATTGTGTTCTTGTAAATACACTTATTTAATTTAATTTCACTTGTTTGTCATCCTTTTAACATTGTTTAAACCTCACATAGTAAGATCTGACCCCTTTAACTATTTGTAACTCAGCTGATAGGGCTGATCGTTACACTGTGTTTTTTGTCCAATATTTAATTAGCATAAAATTTACCCAGCCATTTTTAGAGTAAAGTTATTCATTTGAAATACAAACGTGATGGTCAACAGTGTAGAATGCTTTTAGTTGCTCTGTTGTGAATTTACATAATCCATTAAGGAATGCTGCTCATGCTAACCAGTCAAAGCTCTTGATTTTAGCCTATAAACATTCCCTGAAGGATTCCCTCTGCTGTGCACTGCCAATTTCTTTACTAGCTTACAATGACAACTCATTTCAGCCCTGGAGCAGTAAATCAAATGTGTATACGCTTGGACCCTTTCCTCGGTTACTAAAATACCCGGAACATTAGCTTGTGCCCAAAAATGTAATTAAGCAACTAAACAGGCCATGTGATCTATCATTATTACATAGACTTCTATTAGCAAGGGATTACACAGCAGAATATATGCAGAAGACAACAGCAAGGAGACTGTAGATTATACACTTTAAAATGAATGAAAGCATTCCCTTTGTTTATCTCATTCATAATATTTGATGATGATATACAGTAAATGAGTCATTTGGATTGCTTTAATGATGGATGGATGTGCTTTTTAGCCATGCTGTACCACGTCAGATAAAAAGATGACATGGCAACATTTGAATATAAATGTATCCATTTCTGTTCAGCTGATAAAATAAAATCTAATAGATCTGAGATGACATACGAGTGAGTAAATTATAAAAAGGTTTGGATAAACTTTTCCTTTTTTCTTTAATGAAATCTCAATAGGTTTTTGACTTCTAATGTAAGACTGCATACATTTCTGCATAAATTTGCAAGAATCAATACGCAGTGTTAGGATTATCCCTACTTAAAGGACAAGTTCGGTATTTTACACTTAAAGCCCTGTTTTCAGATTGTTTATGATGAACAGTTTTGACTGAAATTTGGAAATATGATGCTGTCCCGAGAATTTTCGGGTGTTTGTTGTATCACCTCCCACCTCTACAATGGGTGTATAGGTGCACTGGAACAATCCTTCCTAAAATGCATTAAACTTTCGTTTACAAAGACGTGAAACTCAGCGAGTGGTCAGGGGTGTTCACTGATTTCTGCTTTCCAACAGGTGTTTTAGCATTCGTTGTAAACTTGTGGACCTATTTTTCCAAACGTCTTACACCCGTATATTCTTCCGTTAAGAGCTTGAATAATAGACACTCCAGCCCAGTTGGTGGCGATAATCCGCCTTTGCCAATTGCAAGAATACAAACAAAGTTTCGGCACGGAGTAATACCGTATTTCACAGCACATCTAATACAAGTCAATGGAGTTGGACAAAAACTACTATAAAACCTGTTGGAAAGCATCTTTTGCAGCGATTTTTGTGTGAGCATATCAGTGAACACCCCTGACCACTTGGTGAGTTTCACGTCTTTGAAAACGAAAGTTTAATGCATTTTAGGAAGGATTGTTCCTGTGCACCTATACAGCCATTAAAGAGGTGGAAGGTGATACAAGAAACCCCCGAAAAATTCTCGGGCCAGCATCATATGTCCAAATTTCAGTCAAAACCGTTCTATTTCATCATAAACAATCTGAAAACAGGGCTTTAAGTGTAAAATACCGAACTTGTCCTTTAAATGAGTGGAATGACAGCACAATAAAAGCTGAGCAAAATTATTATTATGCTTAAATAAATTAATACATACACTTGATGTCAGGCACGTTAAAGGATCATCAGATTAATCTGCACAAACTCCACTAAGCCATCAGTCAGATGTAAAAATGAGTTTCATGTGTTTTTTGTGAATTATTCACATGATATGTGATTATCAAAATGTTACCTTATAAATAATGTTTCCTCAAAGGCAAATGCTTTCATTTTGTAAATGAGATTTGTTTTAAAACTTAGGCAGTAAAATGTTCAGGCTGTTTAATATGAGGTTTAACCTTATATTTATATTTTTAGAATGTGACTAAGAGGAAGGCAATCACTAAATCTTTCCTTTGAGCGCTGCAGTGAAATACAGTATACTTTAATGAGGTTGCTTAGAGTCAAAGCCTTGTATATCCTCAGCAGAATCTGATGATATGATCAAAGACTCTTCATATTTCTCCCACTGCTGTAGCCAGAATGAGAGAGAGAGAAAGAGAGAGAGAGAGAGAGAGAGAGAGAGAGAGAGAGAGAGAGAGAGAGAGAGAGAGAGTTTATGTGCTTTTCCTCTCATTATATAAAAGCAACATTACAGAATACACCATATGGTGTTTAAAGACGGTTGTATTGGATGCGCGCACGTTGTCGCAGTTACGCGACTGAACTGAAGTGAACTTCAGATCTGTATTTATTTATCTACCAGTATACACTGTCTGTCCGTGCATACTGTAAAATAAACTTCACGTTTTATATGCTTAGGTAAAGACAGAAATGTATATACTGTTTTTGCTATATCAATTTATTTTAATTAATATAATAATAACAGTTAGCGTTTGCTATTTCTCTTTGATTTGTTAATTTCCCAAAAGCACTATTGTCTGTATTGCCTACTAATTAATTATTGCATACACTGTATAGACATCAATTACTGTGAGCAACACTGCTGAATTGTTCTTGTAGATGTAGGATGTTTAAAAAAACCTGCATGTAGATTTAGCAGTGGAAAGAAGGATTGTAATTAAACAGACGAATTCATGTTAATAAGATAACAAACAAGCAAATGCTAATTATCACACATTAATGACAGAAATGTGCTACATATGATGTAATAAAGGTCAAATAAAGGTCAAATAAACAGACCATTTTCCATTAGCAATAGTATAAATCTTCAGTGGAAAACAATTCAAATCAATTAAACTGTGAATGAGTTGTGTTGTAATTACACCAGACTGTGAGGATATTAATTTATTTCTGACAGATTAGTTGTTTTATTCGCTTAAGCGCATTCTGATTAGATTTATTTATGAAAATATAATGTTGTGTTTTGCATATTGTGAATAATTGCATGCTGTGCATCACACCATTGTCTGAGATGATATCATTAATGACATTGGTAAAATACAAAACAGCACTATTTACATAACAGATGACCAAGATGATCGACATTACAGCCTTTTATTATGCAATAAAAGAAGATGAATGATTTCTCTTGGATGAAATAAATCACCTACTGTAGGTAAACAAAGCACTTGTTTGTATTATTTTACCCTATTGCTGGGTTGAGCCAGTTGAGTCATGCCATTGATTTATTTGGTTGGGTGTTGGGTTGTTTTGTGTAAGGAGTTACCTGATGCTTCAGCCCAACTCCTCTTACATCAACCCAATGCTGTATAATAAATTTACAATTTAAATTTATATTAATGCATTTAAGGACTTATGAACATAAATTAAATCTTAGCTGTCTTACTGACTATTGAAAATATACACATTTCAATGTTCTGCACAACAATCACTCTTTAGACGACAAAGGCAGGTGATGACAAAATGTGTGTATACAATATTAAAAGAGATGCTGTTGGGCCAATCCAGAGGAAATATTAGAACTCAATAAGATGCCATTTCATAACCAAGTATATATAATGGACATCTCAGTTGGATTTAATTCAAGCATCAGCTTTGTATCCAATGTGTGTTCTGAAATTTCTATGAAAAACAAACTGGTGATATACACAACCCATTCTCACTTGACAGGACTAGCCATGTGAAGCCCTCGGTTGTAATATCAGTTTAAGGTGTAATAAAATATACCTGTACATGTTTTTTTCTCTTTAAAACCACATTTACACAACTAAAAAGTCATATTGTTTAACCCTGCAATGATTTTGAATGGTAGACTTTGTAAATAGGTTTGTTTTCCTGGTCGTGAACTTTCAAAACTTGCAAACCTGCCTTGAATAACCTTTTTACTGGACTAAATAAATCAACAATCACGTAAGTAAAATTCCTAAAATATTTTTGTCTGTGATAAGTTATGTGTCTAGCTTTTAATATACAGCTGAATGTTTTGATTATATTAGATTTTGAGCTTGTTATGTCAATGTTGTAATTTTACAACGTTGGGTCTGAAGGATGCCAAAATTTACCTTTGCACCTTGCACATTACATGAATTAACTGTCCTTCTAATATGTTAAAAATCTGCTTTTTTAATCATTATTTGGTAGCAACAAAATATAACATTGATTTTAAATAACTTTTGATACTATTTTGAGTTTTAATCAACGTTTTAAGATTATTAAATAGGTTTTTGGGAAATTAATTATTTGAGAATTTGAAAGTATTTATGTAGCAATGTTTGAAACTATCGGTATCTTATTATAAAATATACTTAGCTGGTCCTGTTTTCTTGTCTGGGCTTTGTTTGACAAAATATCTGTTTGCTGCATGAGGGTCAGGTGATAATGTTCAGGAATGTGGTACAGGTGCTATTAGCATTATAAATAGAGGACAATAAGCTCGCTAGACAATATTGTGTAAATTCTCTGGAATGAACAAATCCTTTGAAATGTATACATGTGATTGGATTTGATTTGCATCAAGATTAATAAGCATGGAAAAATCAGTGTTTTTTTTTTATTTCAGAATGCTACTAGCCACGACTTATCTACAATGCGTATGATGTCATTTATATCATCCAAATTTGGTAAAGTGACTTTGAGATGGGACTCTGATATAACTGATGACAAGGTATGTGACGATGCCTCTGAACTAAAAAAGAGAAATTAAAAACTACGTCTGCCCATATAATAATAATAATGATTAAGTGGACATCATGGCAACAAAACCAAGCCATTCAAGAACACAGACCTTGCCCCATGACAGGTATTACTGTCTGAAAAAGGATTTTATCATTCCCAATACTGATATTTCATCACTAATGATGCCATCTCCTTTCATATACCACTGAAGTACCTCCGAAGGTTTGTGTCAGAAGACATGATCATGGCTCTGAAAGATAACACCAATGAGTAAAGTTTCCAAAAAAAAATCAGTTTTCATAAACAATAAAATGGAACTATTATCATTGAACATTTCTGTAAACACAACTAAACACCATAAATACCAGTTTTCTTTCAGGTTTTGTAAATATTCTGAGCATATATTTATAATAAATATTTTTTCATAAAATATGGTTTGTCTGGTTATTATGTATTGTGTGATTATGTATATGGCTATAGGCTACTGTTACTAGGCTACATAAGCAGTACATCCTGCAAATAAACTCTTAGATGTTAACATTTATTTAGACATTGAGTGAAATCACAGCAATTCTGCTACCCCATAGGCCTAATGTTGTAATATTACAACAATTCCTTAAAAACTTACTAAAATGTAAAAAATGTAAAAACCCATTGATTTCTGCATTAGAGACTCCTACAACAACATATAAAAGGTTAAAAAAAATCAAAGTTTTTTTTTATATTTGGGTCTTACAGAGCTAGGGAAGCATAACAAAAAATACAAAATCTTTGGGGCGGTACAAAGTCATATGGGCGGTACCCTAAAAGGAGACCATTGAACCTAAAGAGTCCATATTAGTACCTTAGAGATGCTAATACTATACATATGTGTACCTTGATTGTATACACACGATATGCTGTGAGATAGGATTGCATTTCCACATTAATAATTTAGTAATAATTTCTTTTAGGTAGAAAAAAATGTTGCTGTACTCTTTCTTTTATTATGTTGCTCATCCTATTTTAGACATTGTCACCTTTAAATACTACTAACTTTAAGCCACAGTGTTGGTGTGCTAAAAAATACACATAACCCTACAGTGTTTTAATCCCTCACACCAACAAAAACCTAGTGCACATGATATAAAGATATAAAAGGTCAGGAATATATTATTAACATACATAATGTATGCAAATCACAGAGCGATTCCTCTTAGATGGCATTCTGCACAGCTCAGCATTAAAAGGCCTGTGGGCATGTCAAATTAAAATAAAGATCACAGTGTTTGGATCATAAACCATAAACAAAATCTTCCACCGGTTTTGGACCTTTAGGGGAATATTACACACATACACAGAGAGGATGTGTTTTATTTGGATCATTTTCTCTTTGTAGTGGTTAAAGGATTATTTAAGGTTCGGTACAGGTTACAGTGTGCCTGTTGACAATTATCACAAATAATAATTTCATATTTGTTTTACAGTTTGTTAAAATGAATAAGTTTTAGTTAGAAGTTGTTATAAATTATAGAAATATTTATTTGTATTTATTCTTATTTATACAAACTCCTCACTAGTCAAGAAATTTTAAATGACGTGTTTAAACTTAAAGATTTAAGTGCAACAATACATTGAACATTTCTTACACAGCAAGGTTAGTTTGGTTACAACTAAGTTTCAAGTATACAATGATAACAAAATGAAAACGATGTAAATAAATCAAAATGATGACTGTAAACACAATACGAGGGAAATAATGGAACTTTATGATTTTTTGTCTTAAAAGCGGAGATTGACCTGGGTATGAACCCACAGTAAAAAAGTCTAAAGTGATAAACACGTCCATGAAAGCTTCAACTGCACGGACATCCTGTATTCATCCAGATTTCAGACCCAGTTCAGTGTTTGAGACATGGGGAGAGGGTAAATAAATTAAACTGGGATAAAGTGTGTGTGGTACACGTTTTCAGATGATGAAACGATTCGCTTTATACTGCTTCTCCTCCACACCGAATTGAGGAAAAGATCTACTACGCCTCATACAGCCCGTCTCTACTAATATCAGCCTCCATAAATCTGAAGGAACCTCAATGATTGTGATTAAAAAGTGAATGAAACACAAGAGTTTGGATGAAACTTCAGCAAGAAACTCGGACGCTTGAAAGGCTCAACCCTGACATGATTGGTATGCATTCTTCTCTGGACCTAAAATCAAATAAAATGTTTGATATCAGAGATTGGAAGACAATGATCTATTTATAACTAACTATTTTGGTGATGATATAAAATTAAATTTTTCCAATGCTAAAATACATTCACTGTAGGTTTCCTCTAGAGCAGGGTTCCTCACACCCTACCCTGGAGAGCCGGCGCCCTGCAGAGTTTAGCTCCAACCTTAATCAAACACCTTAGCAAGCTAATCAATGTTTTCACGATCACTAGAAAATCTCATGTAGGTTTTTTTGATCAGGGTTGATGCTAAACTCTGCAGGGCACCGGCCCTATAGAGTAAGCCAATAATAATAATTTACTTTCTCTGTATAAACACTATGTGTACTGTATATCATACTTGGTAACATTTTAGAATAAGGTTGTATTTGTTAAAGCAACACTAAAGAGTTTTTGCTCTTTGCTCCCCCTACAGGTTGGAAGCGGAATTGTCCATTATCACTGTCGTAAATAATTTAGCCTACTGCAGCAAAGCTGGCTCTGATTGGATTGTAGGTCTGCCGCAAAGCAAGTTTTTGTAGTTTTCACTCAAACTACAGGACTGCGACCCGACGGTTGGAAACTTCTTTAGTGCGGTTTTGGCCGATAGAGGGCTGCAAAGCGAATTTGAAAGTGCCGTTCACCCTGTTTCGAGTGGATGAACGACTGAAACTTTTTGGAAACGTTATTTTAAGGTAAAAAAAACCTCTTTAGTGTTGCTTTAAGTAAGTGATAATGCATAGGAAGCCGGTTGTTATCGCAGAAAAAAAGCTGACAACAACCGATAACAACATGCTGCCTGTTATAACTCTTATTACACGGCAAGAGAGGAGCGTTAAAATTTATTTGAAATTTTTTATAAGATATTTTTTAACGAATGCAGACCTTTCCACGAGGAAAACCCAAGACGAGATCAGATCAGTCATTCAAATGTCACAAACACACTATATGGTCTAATAATTTGTAAATACAATGTGATGTATGTTATTAAATACATATTTATATTATATTTTTGTGTAATATTAACCTGTACCCATCAAAATGATTTGCAGCATCCGGGTTACCGTGTGTTATCAGTTTCAGGCAGTTGTTATCTCGGAATAACATACCTTGGAATGCCGTGACTGGCCAATCATACACTGAAAAAAATGATTCATTGAATTTAATCAATTTTTTTAAGGTAAGTTGTTGCAATCAATTTATTTAAGCTACATTTAAACAAAAGTTTTATATTTTATTTTACTTTACTAATCTTGTTTGTTTAAATGTAGCTTAAATAAATTTATTGCAACCACTTACCTTAAAAAAATTGATTAAATTCAATGAATCATTTTTTTCAGTGTAACATACATTAGAGCATTTGCGTTTTAAAATGGCATTTTAAAATGAAAACGATCCTTGTTTATACTGGCATTTTAAAAGAATCTTCATCCACACTATACACCACCATAAACGCATGAAACATGACCAATCAGGTCCCTGGGCATGCGCATAAAAGTGTAAAATAACTTATTACTCTAATAATAGCTTACCTTTGCGCATTTATGCAGCCTAGGGGTGTGCGATATTGACAAATTCATACCTGGAACCTTTGCCAGCAACTACAACAGACACTGTTTTTGAACCTATAAAAATGTGTTTGGGAAAGTCTTATATTGTTCTAGCTCCCCCCTACAACATTTTAATATGATTAATAGGTTGATGTTATAAACCAAACAGAAAGGTCTTTATGATTTAAAAAGAAAGCATTCAAGTGAACAGTACTAAACAGAAGCGAACTGTTCAGTGTGCAAATAAAAAAAATTAAAATTACGTTCATTTTTAAAAGTGTGCGAGGTCCGTGCACGTCCTCCACTAGCAACACAGAAATAGCAAAAAGAGCAATCGGCTAAACCAGCATTAAATATTAATATGACGCTGATTTTATTGTTTTTATTAATTTATATTCACAAAACTTATCGACAAAACATCATTTAAAATTAGGAAAACAAATTATATGAAACGAAATTCATTTTAAAGTAGCAAATAAAACTTAAATTAAACTCGAAAATAATGTCTGACCCATTACAATTCTCCCTTCATATTGGCCTTAACAATGCCCTATATGGCGTTTAAAATTACAGTCTATCTTTTGTAATAAGCTAACTAAATTTAAACAAAACATATACAACATTACAACAATATTTAAACCCATCGATACTCAAACATAAATATAAAACAGACATTATCTATAAGGATACATGTAAAAATCTGATATAGCGTTTATAATAGCTGGTTGTGGTCAAGAGAGCTGCCTAAAACTACGTTCGCCGTGCGTTTCCCAGAAAATAATTGTACACCTCAGAACATTCATCAGCCAATCAGATTCAAGCATTCAATAGACCCGTAGTATAAACACATTTAAACAATGCATTGTAGAATTTAATTCATCTGTTTGGTTCCCTTCAAACACAATCAAGTTCCTACTTCATTTCAGCTAAAGATTTTAGGCCCTTCCCATAGAGAAAATCTAGGCTTTAAATGTACATTGAAATCAGGTTGACAGCCATCTGTAATTGAAGCCGGTTGTGGGGGAGCTGAACAGCCAACTGCTCGCTCAAATGAAATTAGCCTCAATACCGCAGTTATGAAACCACAAAACATGGCATCAAGCATGCAGATATTTCCTGAGTGATGATTTATGACTGAGATTCTTGTTACCTGTGCTGACACCAATGAGGTGAGAAATTACTGTGCCAAGTTTGTTCTGGATTGCTGCACTGAAATTATTGAATTTCTAATATAGAGGATTGAAAATATGTGTGGCAATAATAATTTGTGTACTGTATGCATAGGGGAGAACGCGGGACGAAAGTAACAAAGCGATTTTCTTTTCGAGCCCTGATAACATTTGCATTCCAAACTATGACAGCATCTTTAGCACTCAACCCTTGACAGAGCTGACAAATATCACGTTGTTTCCTCACCGTTTTGTGCGTCTAGGTCCAGAAAGCTGTTTTCAACCATGATAAGTAAATTCCTAAAGCGTTCATTTTTTTCTTATAACGTGTTGTGTTTATGGTTTCATGTGTTAAAGCACTGATCAATCTACAGGTTATTTAGTGCTCTAACACATCTTTTAGTTTACCTTATCAGAGTTTTTCAAAATAAAAGTAAATCGGGTTTAAATGTAAGGATGACACTTGTTACTTTTATCCCGCTGATAATACTATTGCAATATGTTAAACATGTATGTTATTCTAATTTGATTTGTTTTTACAATCGATCACTGCTGTTGTCGCATTGTGTTCATGCCTAACCTTATTTCATTTTGGCTACCCTATAATTCTTGTGTCACAATTCCCCAGCAGCCTTTTCAGATTCTGATTCACCTTGACTTCAAACATAATCCAGTATAAGGCCAAAATGTTCCCATATCAGCTCTTCACTCGACCATTTAGCATTGCTGCCAGTCAACACAATTTCATTTGTATTGTCCAAAGAGCTTGTCGACAGAATCCTCTCCATCTGCATGAGCCAGACGCTTGTGAATAATTCAGGGTGATGCACGACTCTTTGCCAGCGTGTGAATGTGCTTTCATCCCACTGCAGGTTCCATCTTTAGCCCCTTCTGCCCCGGCACTTCGGGAGGTCTCTACAACACGGATAACAACCAATGAGATCACAGCATGTAAGCATGGAGGTCATAACCAGCTGGCCATAGCAAGTGTGCGAGGTGTGAAAAATGTAAAAATCACACATTCTATCCTTTCCCCAAATAGACTTTTTTTGCGATGCAATGTGTGAATGATCTCACAAACAGTAAAACCTGTGGACTGACCCTTTTTGGATATTCATTCACAATTATGCATTTGGTAGACACTTTTAACCAAACAATTTAAACTGCATTTAAGGATTACATTTTGAGAATCAAACATGATAACGCAATGTGCAACAGGAACACCTTCGCAAAAAAGCAAGGCCTTTTAGTATTCTACCTGAACAACCCTGTAATAAATGACCAAGAAAGTCTGTTCACAGCTGGATTAAACCTCTAAGGAGCTGCCACAACCAATGAGAAACTTACTAGGGACATGTAGCGCAGAGACAGAACGTTTAAGTGAGCAATACAAAAGCGTAATCGCCCTCGACTCGACCAGCTGTCAGTAGAGAGGAATTATGTGCTCTTTGGTACCAATATGTACATCTGAACTAATATGCACTCTTTGTTAGCAATATTAACACCAATATTTACAAAAATGTTGGGTTGTTTTAACCCAACTGCTGGGTTGTTTCAACATAATTGATTGACAATAACCCAGCAATTGGGTTAAAACAATCAAGCATTTTTTAGAGTGTATGCACTCTTTGGTTTACCTCTGAGGTACTGATATGCACTACTTGGTACCAATATCTTTCTCTGAGGTACTAATATGCACTCTTTGGTAGCAATATTGACCTCTGAGGTACTAATATTCACTCTTTGGTACAAATATTGACCTCCGAGGTACAGATATTCACTCTTTGGTACCAACATTGACCTCCGAGATACTAATATTTACTATTTGGTACCAATATTGACCTCTGAGGTACTAATATACAATCTTTGGTACCAATATTGACCTCCGAGGTACAGATATTCACTCTTTGGTACCAATATTGACCTCCGAGATACTAATATTTACTATTTGGTACCAATATTGACCTCTGAGGTACTAATATACAATCTTTGGTACCAATATTGACCTCCGAGGTACAGATATTCACTTTTTGGTATCAATATTGACTTCAGAGATACTAATATTCACTCTTTTGTACCAATATTGACCTCAGAGGTACTAATATACAATCTTTGGTACCAATATTGACCTCCAAGATACTAATATTCACTCTTTGGTAGCAATATTGACCTCTGAGGTACTAATATTCACTTTTTGGTACCAATATTTCCATCTAAGGTACTATTATGCAATCTTTGGTACCAATATTGACCTCTGAGGTATTAATATACAATCTTTGGTACAATTTTGACCTCCGAGGTACAGATATTCACTCTTTGGTACCAATGTTGACCTCCGAGATACTAATATTTACTCTTTGGTACCAATATTGACCTCTGAGGTACTAATATGCAATTTTGGTACCAATGTTCATCTCTGAGGTACTAATATTCACTCTTTGGTACCAATATGTACCTCTGAACTAATATGCACTCTTTGTTAGCAATATTTACACCAATATTTACAAAAATGTTGGGTTGTTTTAACCCAACTGCTGGGTTGTTTCAACATAATTGATTGACAATAACCCAGCAATTGGGTTAAAACAATCAAGCATTTTTTAGAGTGTATGCACTCTTTGGTTTACCTCTGAGGTACTGATATGCACTACTTGGTACCAATATCTTTCTCTGAGGTACTAATATGCACTCTTTGGTAGCAATATTGACCTCTGAGGTACTAATATTCACTCTTTGGTACAAATATTGACCTCCGAGGTACAGATATTCACTCTTTGGTACCAACATTGACCTCCGAGATACTAATATTTACTATTTGGTACCAACATTGACCTCTGAGGTACTAATATACAATCTTTGGTACCAATATTGACCTCCGAGGTACAGATATTCACTCTTCGGTACCAATATTAACCTCCAAGATGATAATATTCACTATTTGGTACCAATATTGACCCCTGAGGTACTAATATTCACTCTTTGGTACCAATATTGACCCCTGAGGTACTAATATGCAATCTTTGGTACCAATATTGACCTCTGTGGTAGTAATATTCACTCTTTGGTACCCATATTGACCTCAGAGGAACAGATATTTACTCTTTGGTACCAATATTGACCTCCGAGATACTAATATTCACTTTTTTGTACCAATATTGACCTCCAAGGTACTAATATTCACTCTTTGGTACCAATATTTCCCTCTAAGGTACTATTATGCAATCTTTGGTACCAATATTCACCTCTGAGCAGTGTTGGGCAAGTTACTTCCAAAGTGTAATACATTATATATTACAAATTACTGTCATTTGAAAGTAATTAGTTACATTACAATATTACTGTATCTGAACTGTAATGAGTTACACTACTTTTGCATTACTTTTGAGGTACTTTCATCAAAAGAACAGAAGTATGACTAGGCATTATAAAATGTTAAAATGTAGTTTGTTGCTGCTTATAAATCTAGAAGTTATGTGTTGGCCCTTGAGCCTTGAATAGGCAAAGTGAAGATTTATGGCAAAATACAGTAACAATCACTGTCAGAATCAAAAACATAGACAAATGATCTGGTAAAAGTCTGGTAAATTATGGTACACATACCAAACACAATAGAGCCCACTATAATGCAACCTATAGCCTATTAACATGGCAAGACACGCAACCTCTTTTCATTTCTATTCTTAAGTGATCACTTTTCAGATTCACAGCACAAACCTGGCATGCACTGGATTGACACAATTTATCAAAAAGTGCTATTGGAGGATTAGGTCTCAAGGAATACAGCTCATTTCAGTACAATATAAGGATTACATGTAGGCTAACATATAATTGCAAAGTCTCTTTACTTCTGAGGTTCAAGCAGCACAGGAGACCGATAGAAACTTTCTGTTGCTTTTACTTAGTGCTCTTATTCGCAAAATTATGCGTGTGCGGCGCTACCGGACCTGATTGCGACCACTTTAGTCAATGCTTACGGCCGCGGACTTCCACATGTCTATATTTGACGCGCACCGCGTCCAAATCGCATTTCAAATACAAAGTTAAAGTAAAAATAAACATGTAAACATCTTCCATACTATATAGTAGGCAAAGAGTACGAGAAGTAGTGCTTTTCGCCCACTATATAGTATAGAAGTATGCAGTTTGGGACGCAGGCATAACTATTACACGCAGCTTTTTCATGTGTGGATGCTGGTCGCGCGCATTGGTCAAAAAAAAAAAAATAACACAGTCTAATTTTGAAATGCAGTGTTGTAACGCGCTCGTTACTAAGACTGTAACGAGTAAAATATTACCAAAATTTTATTAGTAATGCGTTATATTACTGCGTTACAGCAAAAACTAATATATTACTGTAATATATTATATTTTGTAATGCGTTACTGCCAACACTGCCTCGTGAATGTCATTAAGCACATTCCCATGTGTCTTCATTCTTATCTCAGAAAACCACAAGCCATGCACGTGTCACGGCTAGTCCGTGTCATGTTTTGTGTATTGCACTGATCCGTCTCACCTGGACACTCATTGACTCATAACGCCAATACACTAAACCTGTCTTATGTTTAATTGTCTTTGTATTTATATGCCTTGTTTCTGTCACACCGGGTGCCGTTTTATTGTCATTACCCTGTCTGTTCCCTGTGTTGGATGTTCCTGGTTTCCTGTGTTCCTGTATTCACCATGTCAGCCCTCGTGTCTTTATTATTAAATGTTATTTATTTTGAACTTTGCTTTTGCGTCCTGTCTCTCCAACTCTGTCGTGACAGAATAATCCGGCCAAACTGGACGCAGCAAGTTCACGGAGGGCGGCTCCCCCAGGAGTTTCGTCAAGGGGGAGTAGTGACATCGGGGTTCATTCCCCATCAGCCCCGATGTCTCTTGGGGACCACCGTGAGCGATTGCTCGCTCCTGCGGGCCTGTGGGAGGAGGATCGGCCCAGGCGGTCCCCCAACGGTTGAGTCGTCGTCGACAGTCCCTCGGAGGACCACCGTCCCGCTCGTAGGGGGATCCGGAACGGACCACGCCCGATCATTTCCCCGGGGTGGCTACCGAGTGAGGGTCTCCATTTCCGCGAGGGGACGGGAGATGACTTCCGGGGGGCACCTCATCGTCGACGATTCCCAGAAGGGGGGTAATTCGTCTGCCTCGGTTCTCGGAGCGATCGCTCCGGTTCTCCTGGCGCAGTCCGGCCCACCGTCCTGTTGGTTTCGTCCCGGCGGCTGCCGGCTTCGCCAGGGTCCCCAAGCCCTCCACCCCTCCCTTGGACTCTCGCTACCAGACTTTGTTTTTGTTTTGTGTTTATGTGAGTGTCTGGTAGCCACTCGTAGAGGGAGGGGTTATGTCACGGCTAGTCCGTGTCATGTTTTGTGTATTGCACTGATCCGTCTCACCTGGACACTCATTGACTCATAACGCCAATACACTAAACCTGTCTTATGTTTAATTGTCTTTGTATTTATATGCCTTGTTTCTGTCACACCGGTTGCCGGATTATTGTCATTACCCTGTCTGTTCCCTGTGTTGGATGTTCCTGGTTTCCTGTGTTCCTGTATTCGCCATGTCAGCCCTCGTGTCTTTATTATTAAATGTTATTTATTTTGAACTTTGCTTTTGCGTCCTGTCTCTCCAACCCTGTCGTGACAGCACGAAAGTAAATTTGCTTGTTCAAAGGAAGACCGGCCTGATTTCAAGACAAACCGAATGGCTGATGAGCCACAGTCCCATAATGGACTGGCAAACTAGTGAGAGGAGGTACCGCTTGGTGTAACGCTCGGGTGCCCGAGAGCAGCTGTACATTGTAATGTGACCGAGTCACAGCCTGAAATTCATTGGCAGCTGACCTGCTGTGATCCGTTCACTCCCAGTCAGCCTTTCTGTAGGTGCACTGCTGCTAAAAGGTCTTTTTCAAGAGGATTATGGTGTTTTGAATGTTATAAAAAAGTCAGGGGGAAATGAAAAGCATTGTGTTCGGTGAATTATTACAAGACGGTTCAGGCGTGGAAGGTCCTTTGTGTAAATTAAAGCTCTGTTTTAAATTCCAGTGAGCAGATTTGTTGTCTACTGCAGACAGCTGCTTTCTAAAGGAGCATCCGAAACTAAATGAAATTGCATAACTGACTGAGTGGAAATGCTCTCATAGGCAATAGCTCCAAAAGACAAATTTTCATCTTTTTGTTTTATTCATGTAAATTCCTGTTTCAAGTCTATTTGGTTTTCAGATTAGAGGCTTGTGGAACAGCATACTTGTTTTACAACAAACATGTCAACTATAATATAACTATGAAGATACTATTTTAACTATTTTAGATTTTTGTTGCAATGCATTCTGTGATTGGCTTCTTAGTGAAGGAAATATGCCTATTTTTATATTTATAAATATTTTGCTAATGCTATTTAGCTAAGGTTAAATATTGACTTTTAACCAAAGTGACTCACAATGCATTTGTTGTGTTTTTTGCACGGCACCAATATGGTAGCATTCCATAAACAGGCACAGGAGGTGATGCAAGTTTTAACTTGAGTGTGTGTGTCAAATTACCAATCCATCCTTACCTCGACCAACCAGCTAAAGAATTTCACCTTAACCGTATGAAAATTATCCAAATGGATTATTCAACAAATAGGAAAATATATAAATTGGAGTTTGTCGTCTAATTTATCTGAAGGATTTTGTGAGATTCTGGCTAATTCTATAAAACCTTTAACTGTACAAAAGGCAGACATGGTTGTAATAAAATGGAAATTATTAAGAAAAACATATAAGAATAATTAAAAACACTACTAAATGATACTAAAACATTAAAAGAAAAGTAAGGATGGAAACTAAAGTGGAAAGAACCGAAAATGGAAGTGACTGAGTTGAATTTATGGCAGGATGTTTTCTGATTCTAATAGCACCACAACCTTATTTCTCATAAAAACAAATAATTAAAGTATTATCTTTTAAACATTTGAAAATTAGAAATGCAATATTAAAAGTAGCTAATGTAAACATACAATGACAATGCACTTATGCCAATGTCTCTGGAAAGAGGTTTGGTTAGTGATATTTATATTCTGTGTGGTAGCAGTCCGATGGAGGCAATGTCTTCCACCTATCAGGCTTTGCCGTACTGTGGGAAAGGAGTCAGTTTCCGTTCAACAGCCTTGAACACGAAGTGCTGTGAAATGCTGATCTCCTGGAGCACAGAGAGAATCCCAGCAATCTGGAAAACCCAGATGCGGTCCTGGAGCCGGTGCAGAAGGTCCTTAACAATCTGAAACATGCAGATCCCCTGAAGTGAAGTTTTTCTCTCCTAAGCTTCACCTTGTTGCAGATGTCAGTTGTTGCCTTCCTGGAAGATAAGCTCGGAACGTAGTGTGATCCGTTTCAGGCCACACAAGCCAGAAATGCAGATCTTGGTTTGTTCTTGAGGAGAATCAAAACTTTGTGTAAATCGGTTACAGCCTTTAGGAAGAGTTTAAAGGCGGTTGTTGATAAGTAGAAATGCTGTGGACCAATTAAAATGTCCTCTTCTTCTGAGTTTTAGTACTGTGGTCAGCCTTGATGCCCTAAGAGGTGTCTGGTAGTTGTCCTAGCAGACTTATCTGATGGAACTGGGCATTTGTTTATGTTAACCTACCAAAATCCAATTCCAATGTAGCAACCCTTCTACAACATGGAAGTTGGGGAGGGGCCCTGAAATGCCTTGTTATCCGCTGTTCACTACACATTCAAGATGTCACAGGGGCAGTACACTTTAAAAAGGTCCTAATATGTACCATTAAGGTATAGATATGTAGGTATTTATATGCAATCTTTGGTACCAGTATGCACCAGGTACTAATATGCATCATTTGGTACCAGTATGTACCTCTGCGATACTAACAGGCACCCTTTGTTACCAATATGTACCTCTGAGGTGCTAATATGCATCATTTGGTACCAATATGTACCTGTCAGGTACTAACAGGCACGCTTTGGTACCAAAATGTATCTCTGCGGTACTAATATGCACACTTTGGTACCAATATGTACATCTGAAGTACTAATATGCACCCTTTGGTACCAATATGTACCTCTGAGGTACTAATAGGCACTCTTTGGTACCAATATGTACATGTGAGGTACTAATATGCACCCTTTGGTACCAATATGTACCTCTGAGGTACTAATAGGCACCCTTTGGTACCAATATGTACATTTGAGGTACTAATAGGCACTCTCTGCTATTAATACTTCTGCAGTACTAAGAGGCACCCTTTGGTACCAATATGTATATCTGAGGTACTAATATGCACCCTTTGGTACCAATATGCACCTATGAGGTACTAATTGCCACCATTTGGTACCAATAGGTACCTTTGAGGTACTAGTATGCAATCTTTGGTACCAAAAGGTACCTCTGAGGTACTAATATGCACCCTTTGGTACCAATATGTACCTCTGATTTAACAGGCACCCTTTGGTACCAATATGTGCCTCTGTGGTACTAACAGGCACCCTTTGGTACCAATATGTAGCTCTGAGGTACTAATATGCACTCTTTGGTACCAATATGTACCTCTAAGGTACTAATATCAGACCTCTTTGGTGCAGAAATGCGCTTTTGAAAGGGTACTACCGTGGTGACAGCTAGGGACTTTTTTTGACAATTTTATCTGACAGTGTAGGAATCAAACACACAACCTCTGTACTGCTAATGCAATGCTTTACCGATTGAGCTACTGTAAAAAGTTGTTAAGGGGACAGCAGTGGCTGAAACGCATCTACCACTGTAAATTGCTTTAGAGAAAAAGCTTCAGCTGTGTTGATTCAGCTTATGAAATATACATGTGATAAAAAAAACTACATTCCATAAACTAAGCCAGACTGTTAACGTCACATTTAATTTGTCTTTACAAGCTAAACTCCTTATCAACATGTATTCATGATAAATCAGTTATTTTATTAAGCATGAAGTGAGGTAAGCTGGCTCTGTTATGTTATATTTTCCAGTGCAAAATCCCAAAGCGTCTCTATTTAAAATATTCTGCACTGCAGGTCATGAATATTCTGTTGGAGCTGCGGACAGTGAGCAGTGATTCAGAGTTTCAAGCCCTTGTTGTAAGGGTGCTAATGTCGGCTTTAAAAGATTACCTGGGATGTTTAATGCATCAAGCTGTCAAAGAGAACACAGATTATACTGTCATTTGAATTTCTGTCTGAATTCCCTCATGGGCCAGTAGAACTGTTTGGTTTGCAGTCCAATAAACCGCAAGAGAATAAAAATTTTTCGAGCCATGCCTTCCCTCTGTGTTTTAAGAATAGCACCTTTCAATGTACAAGTAAATGAGGTAAAGTAACAGACTTTACGTTTTGTTAACAGTACAAAATGAGAGTACGTACAGTCATACATTAAATGTGAATCAAACCTGGGACAAGTCTGTATAGTATAACCAGCCAAATACACTATGCATTTATACTGTACAAATGATGACATCATCAAAGGCAATTGCACTATAATAAAGCAATAAACCCCAAGAAGCAGTGGGTTACCAGTGCATTTTATAACAGCTAAGGGGCGTTGTTAGGCACGACGCGAAGCGGCTGTTATAAAATGCACTGGTAACCCAACGCTTCGAGGGGTTTATTGCGTTTATAAAACGATTACTTCATATGCATAACGTTAGCGGGATTTTATAAAATAAAACACAAATAAGTTGTAATTATATTAGTACAAATATTACTCTTCCGCCAAACAAAGTAGTTCCTCAGAATCAAGAGTGGCTGCAACAGAACGCAGTTCACAAACAACACAGACGCAGCAAAGGCACAATGAAAGTATGATTTAAGACTGTGGTGTTTATTTTTATAAATCAACATTCATCTAATTTATACATTAACATTTATATCGTGCAACTGTTGAAGTGATGATCAAATATGCTTGGAAGCATGCTTAACTATTTCCCCGTCAGCGTTTTTTTTTAAGTTGCCACCCAGTTATCTTCTTTAAATAAACATAATAAAAATAAAATATCAAATGAAAGAACAGTCCATCCGCTTTCCAACAACATCAAAAAACGTTTCATCCTACCTTCATTTGTTGTCTTATCAGTTATCACCTCTCAAATTCTCAGCTAAATGCGGAGATAATTCCATTTTTGTGAAGAACTTTGTGAGGACCTACTCACACTAGCCAGTTTGAACCGTGCCCGAGTGCGTTTGACCACCAAAGCGCGGTTCGTTTGACTAGTGTGAGTGCTCCGAACCGTGCCCGGGCGCGGCTCGATTAGCCGGCCCTGGCCCGCTTGGAAGAGGTGGGCCAGAGCACGGTTCAGTTGGACTCAGGCGCGGTTTGCATGCAGTATGAGCGCTAACTGTGCTGGAGTACGGAACAGGACGCGTGACGTCACGGTTTTGCGACGCTCCAAAACCAACAAGTTACATGATTATTAGCTTTAGAACGCTACTGCCGTAATAATAAAAAAACATAAACATATATTATATAAACATATTGAATTTCAAATTTCACAATACACTTTTCATTTGTGTTCAATGACATTTCAGTATCTTAATTCTTACCTTGTCGGTGTACGGGAACTGTAGTCCGTAATCAAAGCTGCAAAGTCCTTGCTGCACTTCAGCTGGTACCTTGCAAACCTCCTCATACGAGCAGCACGATTACGTGACCATTTTCGTGCCACAAAGGCGATAGATTTGTTTAGCAACAGGCTGTGAGAAGGCTGTGGACCACCGTGGACCAACCGACTTAAAATTATCCACAGAGTAAACAGAGCGATGGACTCCATTGTGTTCAGTCACACCGCCGCGCTTCCTGTTTATCCCGAAACCGTCGCACCATAATGACGTAAGCGTGCTCCGGTACGCGCCATAATGACGTAAGCGTGCTCCGGCACGAATGCTGAAACGCTATGTGAGTGCAGGCCAGAGGGGGAGTAGGGGAGGGGGGACAATCGCGCTGGGGCACGGTTTGGTTTGATTTGTATAATGTGAGTACGCCCTAAGAGATCAGATTCAGAGCCTGATCAAAACACACGTCACGCTAAATCCACCACAACGCTGTTGTATCGAGTGAATGCCTCAGTGTTTAAGTTGGGTAAGATTGCCCTCTAGTGGATAATAGCGGAAATATCAATAAGACAAAAAAATCTTCAGAGAATGTTTTCTCTTTATTGACGAAATGTTTTATTTATTGACATTTATCTGGATATTGCCATAATTGTGCAAAGGTAGAAAAATAAAAAAATGATTA
Organism: Misgurnus anguillicaudatus; assembly: GCF_027580225.2. Classification (NCBI taxonomy): domain Eukaryota; kingdom Metazoa; phylum Chordata; class Actinopteri; order Cypriniformes; family Cobitidae; genus Misgurnus; species Misgurnus anguillicaudatus. The sequence goes on from NC_073345.2 coordinate 14,516,969, forward strand.
GAGACTGTGGTGTTTATTTTCATAAATCAGTACGCAGCAACAGTGGCGCAGTGATACTTGTGATGCGGTCTGAACCGTGGGTTTACCGGGGTATTTTATCACGGCTTAGAACGCGTTTCAACCAATCAGAATGAAGAACCAGAACGAGCCGTTTTATAAGGAGCATTTAAACCACTCAGAAAGAATGATCCCAATGCAGATTTCCCACAGAAAACCAAATCATGCTACAAGAGCTGAAAATAAGCGTGTGTGTGTAGATTAATAATCGTTTAGTACAGCGTGGTCGGAAATTTGACACTTTCAATGAGTCTTTTACTGAGAGGCACACAAAACAATTTCTCGCATGAATGATTTTATAGTAATGCAGCATGCAGGGCATAGCAGTCAGTTTGAATGCAATCAGAGTCAACTAATGGGATAATTGCAAGACTAATGTTAGAAAGCATAAGGGTTAATGTCTGTTATTTTTTAGATTTGCATTACTGTCCCACTAAAATGGCTCCCTGCTGGCCTGGATCTGAGCTCAAAGATTTGGTGTAGTGTCTTTCATATAGTGAGAAATATAACAACAACAAATTGCTTCTAATTATTAAGGGAAAATAAGAATTAATATCATTAATCAGCTGACAACAAAAAAGTTCATAATACCTGGAGAGAGTAGTAGTATTTATCATTCCCATTCATTTCAATAGTAACCTTTGTGCTACTAGTGTTTCTTGTGATCGCTATTTGTACAGTATTTCTGTTTGTCGGTTTGTTTAACCATTTCTAACAAAAATGTGTTCTTTTAGCTCACTTGGAAGTTTAGTTCCTTGAGAACACTCATACATTTTGATAAAATGTACAACTTAAAGGTGCCAAAGAATGCATTGAAATAATATATATTGTAATATATAATTTGTTCTCTGATATCTACATAGAAGGTATGTGGCTTTATTAAGTGCAAATCCAGAGACAGTTTACATGTCCATTAACAAGGATTTGCCTTTAGAATGAAATGGTCTATTATTACCTTATTTAAAATGTTCATGAATAATAATGTTGAGCTCTGCTCTGATTGGCTGTTTTACAGAGCAGCTCCTTCAGTAGCTTTGTGTGTGTAAACAGACATTATGTTTGAGTCTGTATCAGATGAAGATATAGAATTTAAGGAATAATCAATAAATTGGAGATTGGAAATAGATGTCTCTGAGTGGTAAGTTTGTGTTTTTACGCTGCAAAACGTAACTTTAATGTCAATAGTTGAACTTGGCTAAAACGCTAGCATATAGCATTAACTACAGTGTTGTTTTTGACAGCCCTTTTAGTTTCCGTTTTAGTCTTAGTCTTTTAGACGAAAATGCTTTTAGTTTTAGTCACATTTTAGTCACTTGTAAAATGTATAGTTTTAGTCAAGTTTTAGTCGACGAAAACGCAAAAAGGTTTTAGTCAAGTTTTAGTCGACGAAAACGCAAAAAGGTTTTAGTCAAGTTTAAGTCAATTTTAGTAAAAAAATTATTTTTTAACCAATGAATTTAGGTTAAAAAGTGTGGTGTATTTAATACAATTAAAATGTGCATTAAGGTTGTCCCTGAGGGCTTGCCGTTGTTTTAGTCGGTGTGCCTTCTGCCCATGTCATAACAAAAAGTTATGAAGAAAACTTCCGGGTTTAAAAAGTTGCGGTATTGCGGAAAGACGGAAAATCTCGTTATTGGCGGGGAAGCGTTTTCTCTTAATTGACGAGATATCTCGTCAATGGCAGTGAAAGAGTTAACAGCGTGACTTGTTAGTCACCTTTAAAAAATGTTAGCGTGATGAGCCTTCAGGTGCCGCTTGAGGTTGGTGGTATTCTTCCCACCTAGTTTGTGGCCACATTTACCGTCGTCTCCCAATATATTTCCGTTTTCTGTCTGATGGATTATACTGAAAGTATGTTCATAAATCATCTCGTCGTTTCCGTTTATTGGCATCACCCCTACGGTCCTGCGAACTTGCCACAGCCGCAGGTGTGTTGTTGTTGTTTGAAATCTGGTGTGCGTGCGCGGCATGGCGGCAGCCGGGTGGTGGGCGTGAGCGTGAGTGATACTGTGTTGACCCAAAACAAGGATAGAAAGCGGCAGCATTACTGATACTTTTGAGCTAAAAACAGACAGATTTCACGCAAAATAGGAAGAAATGACATTCATTATGAACGTCAGACTTATAATCATTTTCGTTCCGTCTCATTTCGTCAACGAAAACTCGAAAGCGTATCGTCATGTTTTCGTCACCTTAAAAAATTTTTTAGCTAGTCATCGTCGCGTTAGCGTCATAAAAAATATGTGCGTCAACGAAATCATTTCGTTATCGTCATCGTTGACGAAAACAACACTGATTAACTAGAATAAAGCCCTAACTCAGCAGTCACAGCTTTGTTTTTAGCATTGTAGCAACAATGAGGTTTACATAAGAAGGAGTAAACAATCGTGTTTGAGGCTCATAATATGTCATTACCATGTACAGAACTTGTATTATTCATCTCTGCCTAGGTAAATACAGTTTTACATTCTTCGGCACCTTTAAATGCATGCATTTTGTTTTGGATTAAAACGTCTGCCGAATTCATAAATGTAAATGCAAAAGTGAATTAATGATGTATAAAAGTAAGCAAAGATATGAAGAGTTCATATGCAAAACCCTCTATTTTTTATGAGTATTTGTTTTAGACTCTTATTGGATTACGTCAACAAACCGGTATTTCTGAATGACCTGAGGCCAGGATTAAGTGGATTTTAAGTAAAATTATTTGATGAACGTATAATATGTGCCGAGAGCATTCGGTTAATATCATTATCCCATTTTTGACAGAGGTGGTGTTTAGCGGCCCTTATATTTAGATGTATTACAAGATTGGGCACTGCTATTACTGTGAAGGGGGAAATGCCACTCTTAGTATGGCCGCTTTGGCGACGGAAGTCCCGCCTTCCAGTTAAAAGAACCAATCATGAATCGAAAAAGACTGACGATTCTCTGGGGGAGAGGCTCTGTACAAAGTCGTGTAAGATGCTTGACAACCTTTGTACATGCACAGTAGCTGAAACCACCGCAACATAAGGTGTTTTAGGATCAATTTGAGCTAAAGAAATGAAAGTTATAGTAGTCTACAGTTGATGTCAGGTTTAATCGTTGGTTGGAATAACCTGTGTTCTCGATTCAAGCCGATAAGCGATAAGACTTCAGTCTTGCATGACTTAAATAACTGCCTGAAGGCAAATTTTTCAAAATATAACCTTGATACCTTTTATATTGCCTATGTAAGGTCATGTCAAAGATTAAAATGAATGTGAAATCAATTATCATTGATCAATGATCATCAAACATTTGAGTTACAGATGGTGGATATGATATCACATTAGTCTCTTCTAATTGCTTATGATTTTTTTGTTTTAAGTAAAATCATTTAAATAGTACAGAAGCAAATGATCCCTATCAAATGGACATTTAGATTCATTACAGGTGATACATGGCCAGTCCACACACCTGCTTCTTTCCCTCATCATCATTATTTGATTATACGGTGCGGTCTCGGTTTCCAACTCTGCCGTTGTGCACCCGATCCCCCGCTCAATTATTCATCAGGCCTCTCCTGTGTACTCTTCCTTCACCTTATATTCAGTAGACCACTAGGAATTTCAGGCGAAAGGGACAATGGAGGATCTTCAGACGGAGCCGGACAAACCCAGGAAGGTACGGTTCAAGCTGGCCTCGTCGTACAGCGGACGGGTGTTGAAGCACGTGTATGAAGATGGACAGGAGCTGGAGAGTCCAGAAGAGCAGTACCCTCACAGCTTCATCCACACACAGATGGAGATGGGACAGCTGTGTGGCCTAGAAAACATGCAGGAGCAAAGTTTGTATCCTTCTACAGGACTGATCGCCCAGAGGATAAACGTCTATCGAGGTGTGAGTGGTTGCACCCTGGCCTGTGGCGAGGGGCTACCAGAGGGCAATAATAAAGTAAGATCATGACATTGGTGTTGAGCATATTTTAATAGTGGAGAATCACTTGAATTTTTTTTCAGATTTGATAGAGTTGTCAAAACCATGGTTAATTTTCGTAAGGGAAATACCTCTAATGATGTTGTTTGAGGAGAGATGCGCAACTGAAGGTTCTTACATGACAAATAATAAAACCTGTGTAAAAGTCCCTGAGACTTGAGGGACCTGTAACATGTCTATAGACCAGTATAATGTATCATAGGCCTTGTTTACACCCACTATTATTTGGCCAAAAGTGGTCCCGTAGGAAATGTCACCATGTATCCAAAGTGTACCCCTGATACCACTTGAGATTATATTTTCAAAGTGAGGGACCAAACCAAATTTTTTTGTGATTTATTGTTTTCCACATAAAATCATCCTGCATAATTTAAAGAACCTTCTGTGAAATCAATTAAATTATATAAGTTTTAACTTTTAACTCCATTTTCCCTTTAGTTTGTTTTCATAACAGTACTTTTGTTCTGTGGGTCTTTATTTAACTCTGGCATTTAAAGTGTGAACTCACTGAATCATTTCCTTCGATTTTTTTCTTCTTCTTTTGTCTCAGTATACGGTCACAGGGTAATTTATTATTTTTTGTCCCACACGGTTACTAATTCATAGTTCTCGGTTCTATTATTAGACATCAAAACATAGGCATGCAATTACATCCCACCGGCACAGTTGACATTCTCAGCTTTCCTCTTCATTGTGAACTGTATTTCCAACCTACAATCTGAAGATCCACATTCCCTGGAACCCAAATATAGACATTGGATATACTTGACAATGACAATCAACCATAATCACACAATGTGGGCTCTTAGAAAGATTCAAAGCTGGAGCTCTGCTTAAAATCTCTTGGCAAGTTTTGGAGATCAGCTTGTCAACAAGAATAAACCAAATTCAATATATGACATATCAGATCCTTTATTTAAAGGAATATTCAATTTTCTTAAAAGAAAAATCCAGATAATTTACTCACCACAATGTCATCAAAAATGTTGATGTCTTTCTTTTGTTCAGTCCAGAAGAAATTATGTTTTTTGAGGAAAACATTGCAGGATTTTTCTAATTTTAATGGACTTTAATAGAGCCCAACATTTAATACTTAACTCAACACTTAACAGTTTTTTTTCAACAGAGTTTCAAATGACTATAAACAATCCCAAACGAGGCATAAGGGTCTTGTCTAGTGAAACGATTGTCATTTTTGACAGGAAAAGTGAAAGATATGCACTTTTGAACCACAACTTTTCGTCAAGGTCCGGTGCAGCGCGACCTAACGTAAATGCGTAGTGGTGTAGGGAGGTCACGTGTTACATATATAAAACGCACATTTGCGGACCATTTTAAACAATAAACTGACACAAAGACATTAATTAGTATCATTCCACATACAACAACGTCGGAACGGTCCTCTTTCAAGACGCTTGTAAACACTGGGGCGGAGTTTTGCGTTCGTCCTCTGTGACCTCTTGACGTTATGACGTATTGCGGTGACGTAGTGGGGTCAGCTGGCGCATCACGACCGGATCTACATGACGAGACGCTGTGGTTTAAAAATGCATATTTGTTATTTTTATTGTCAAAAATGACAATCGTTTTGCTAGAAAAGACACTTATGCCTCGTTTGGGATCGTTTATAGTCATTTGAAACTCCGTTGAAAAAAACTGTTAAGTGTTGAGTTAAGTATTAAATGTTGGTGTCTATTAAAGTCCATTAAAATTAGAAAAATCCTGCAATGTTTTCCTCAAAAAACATAATTTCTTCTCGACTGAACAAAGAAAGACATCAACATTTTGGATGACATGGTGGTGAGTAAATTATCTGGATTTTTCTTTTAAGAAAATTGACTAATCCTTTAATATGTGACCATGTTTGTGAAATCAAGACTAAAGTCTCATAATCTAATTGGAGATTAGGAGCATCAAAGTTTGATTTCACTCATTGATTTCAATCTTTGACATCAGTCAATATTAAAGATATAAATGTAATATTTTCACAGTAACAGAATTTTGTACATTTTGTAGGATGATTTTATGTAGAAAACAGTTAGGTTTTCACATATAATGTGTAATATAATAGGTAGCACACAGGCTATCTAATGCATAATGGCCGGTGGCTAATCTGGCCTACATTCATGCATTTGACAGATACTTTTATCCAAAGTGACTTACAGTGCATTTAAGGTTTATGTTTCATCAGGATGTGTGTTCCCTCAACCTTTACACTGCTAATGTATTGCTCTACCAGCTGAGCTACAGAAACACCGCAGCTACAGGATTATGTTCCAGTCTAATATATGTGTGTGTGTGTGTTCAATAGTTTCAATTTTGTCTTAACGTCCTCAAGACATAAAAAAAATAATGTAATTGCATTGAGAAGATCACACTGAGGCTAAAAATAAGTGGATATTACTTTAAGTAAAATATTAGTGTGTTTGACTTTAGGATTGCAGGTGTGGGTTATTCAAATACTTCTTGAAGATATATAATATATTTTTATTGTACTTTGATATACAGTATACTATCATATTGAATTATTACCATATTTATATATGATATGATATAACATTTACATGTTAATGTATTTTAAAGAGTCCATATTATGCTCGTTTTTACAAGATGTATTATAAGCCTAAGGTGCACCTAGAATGTGTCTGTGAAGTTTTAGCTAAAAATATTATTAAGCACTATTCGGACGGGATTCGTTTTCCAAACAACGTTTGAGTTTCAACGTGTCCCCCAGGATTGATTCGGACGGGATTAAAATGATGCAGGCTATTCCAGAGATGGGAGTGTCTGTTTCATGCATTTGGGTGAAGAGCATGTGCTCTGGATACGCGTGTTTGTAATGTTTAATATTTTGCTTTAAATGTAAAATTATGACAGAACATGTAATTTATTAATTTAATTTTAATAAATCAAAATAAAATATACCAATCCTACTAAAGTAACATTAGCCTACGTGTTTTATATAACTGTCTGCTTATAATAAATCCAAAGAAATGAAGAAATAATGATTAATAACAATTTATTATCTTTATTAATTAAACATTACCATTCCGAAGTTGAACAACTTTGAACGAATTTTGAACGAGTTTCTTATAACATTACAGATATTACAGGGGCCAGTCTTAACAGTGTTTGATATTGAACTCGTCTTGATTTAATTATTTTATTTTGCCGAATGCGGAAAAAAACACCCATATCTGAATGAATAGGACTCAGGAAATACAATTTACGTGCATTAGTAAGACCTTACGGCAGATCACAGACATTTGCATTCGGACGGGATTAAATTTCTCAGAGGACCTCTGAGTTCGGCGAAAAACAGTAGGTAAATTGCTCTGGAATTCTTACGGAGGTTGTCAGAGAAAAACACAGACATGGCCGATTCGGACGGGATTAAAAACACAGAGGACCTCTGAGAACACGATTTTCTCAGAGGTCCCCCTGTAAATAATCCCGTCCGAATAGGGCTTTAGACATCAAAAATGAAAAAATGCCTGCTGTTGTTGTTCTCACACGACATCATTAAAGGTATTGCGGAGGATTTTCTTTTTCCGGATGGATCATTAAGACAATTGGTTCTCCTAGTTGTCAATCGGGAGTGTTGCGCAATTGCATTTTTTTTAAAAAGTGGAGAAGGCGGTTCTTTTCTAAAATTTGAGAAAATCCTCCGCTACACCTTTAAGCTTCTGTCATGCTAACACATTGACTCCAGGGAATCTTATGAAAACCTTTCCATTATTATACTCGAAGTCAACAAAAATCCAACAGGACCAAAACATTTTACAGCTGATCGCTGTCAAAAAGTTTAATGAAAACGTCCCAATGATGACAGCAGCAATGACAGTCTTCTTAATATAACAAAGTAACGTTAAGTGTTTTGATTAATGCCATTAATGTTTATTTTTGTATATTGTATATTAAACAGTGTAGTCAACTAAATGAATATAACATGGCAAAGATGAATGCATATTTATATATTGATTCAATAGATTTATAGCATTTTGAAAAAAACTGGTCATGGATTTATTGCATTTTGTGGAAAAAATATCAGTTTTATAATACATTTTTGAAAATCAAATTATGAATTTTTTATGTTTTTATAACCTATGTGAAGATGCTATGTGAAAGTTTGTAATAGAAAATTGTGATTTTCATCTTGTCACTTTCTTGGTATAGAAAACACATTTTTACTGAATTTATTTAAAATGGATTTATTGCGTTTTGGAATCAAACTCTTCATATATTATAGCATGCCCAAAATGCTCCTTATTGGGGCTGCAGTAAAAAGTGCTGTTTTCATATCTGTACCTTCAAATGCAAAATAGGCTACTGCATTTGGAAAAAATAGATATGATTCTTGTGAATACAGTCTGAGACAATAGTATCTTTAGCCGCATTAACTCTACAATATTCTAACAAACACATTTAGAAAATCTTTTGGGTAACCAGTCAGTCAGTGGCCGTGGGTGAGGCTTTATCAGTTTGACATCAAATTAACAAGAGAATCAAAACAGCATGTCTAATGAAACTACTCTGGTTTAATGGGAGTGGGTGGATTATTTTCACTGTAGGTGCCAACACACATTTATGTCCCTTGTAGAAGTGGATTTTGTATAATATGGGCCTTTTGAAGAATACAGTGGTAGTACCTGATACATATTAAAGGGGACATATCATGAAAATGTGACTTTTCCATGTTTAAGTGCTATAATTGGGTCCCCAGTGCTTCTATTTACCTAGAAAATGTGAAAAAGATCAACCCAGTAACTTAGTTTTGGTAAGCAATTCTCTTCAAGCATGTGAAAAAAATAGATAATTCAGATTTCGCTCCCTATGTGATGTAGTAAGGGGATCTTATTATAATAATACCACCCCTAAATCTGCACTATCCAACCATGTCACTGCTATTTAGTGCAGAGAAAAGCACAATTGAGTTTCAATTTTAACAACCCAACATTATGCCAATCAGTGTTTCCATTTAATCAGCTCATTTGCATTTAAAGGTACAAACATTTTTGCTCACACCTGTAAAGTGGTTGTTTTAACATGCTATACTGCCCTCCAAAGGCTAAGTGCAGTATCTACGCAAACACTGAAACTGAGAAAAATGGCTTTAAAGTTTTTTACACCAACCAGTCAAACATGTTACTGCAATTTTGGCACACACATTTCTCTGAAATGGGACAAAATTTAACCAGGAGACTTTGTCACAAGACACAACAGATCTCACAAAGCCCATTTTAACCCTTAACTCAATTTTGACCAAATGCGTAGTTACTGCGCTTTCGCTTTGTAGGGCAGTATAATAAATTATCTATGGGGTATTTTGAGTTAAAACTTCACATACACACTCTAGGACACCAAAGACTTAAAAAAGTCTCATAAAATGTCCCTTTTAAACACCAAAGGTTAGTAAAGTGTATGTTTGTGTGTGTGTTTGATTAAACAGGGACCAGTATTAGATTTCGGAAAGATCATCATCTACACCAGTAACCTGAAGATTGTCCGTGCTCCACACAAGAGAAGAGAATGTGGAAGGAGTCCTCACCGCAGCCGGGACAGGAAAGAAAGTTCACCACGCCGTACGTCACGGAGCAAAGAGAGGAACAGGGCAGCATGTTCTCATCCAGAGAAACCAGATGAAACACAGACACAAAAGGTATCCACAGTATGAAGCTCTGTAGACGGGAAGCTTCACAATGTTCTTTTCTGTTTTTTACCTTACACATTTCTATTATGAGTTAGGGTTAGGCTACCTGTATGTACCTACTGTAACAGTGGCGGTTTGTGACTGCTCATCCGAGGGGCGCAAATTCAAAATATGTGTTTGGAGTGTCATGTGTGTTGCTCGTGTTTTCCAAATATGTGTTTTGTTGCGTCATGTGAACCATGTGTATCACATGTTTTGTCAAAATAAGTGCCTGCTGCACATGCGTCAAAACCGTTTATGATAAAAGAGACGCTCAAGTTCACAAAATACACACAAAAGAAACTCCCTTAACAGTAAACTCTGATTACGCATGAGATTATGTGAGTATCTGGCAAACGCAGGCATCTCTTTTATCATAAACCCTTTGGACACGTCTGCAGCAGGCACTTGTTTTGACGGGTCACGTGATGCACACAGGTTCACTCGACGCGCCGAACACATATTTTGAAATTACGAACTACGCACATGACGGGCTACATACAGGTTGTGACGAACTTTGCATCGTGCGCCCTCAAATTTTTTTTTACCTAAAGTATCTTACACTTAAAAAAATAAGTTGAAATAACTCTTTTTTTTAGGTGCTACAAATAAAGTAGCCTAATTTTTATAGTTGATCCAACTTTTTATTTTTTACGGAAAAATACAAAAAATCTTGTTTTATTGATGAGAAAAACCTTGCAAGCATCCATAGTCTTATAAAACTGCCTTTATGACTTTATTAAATGATTTGGATTTTTTTTCTTTCACACGAATGCATATTATGTAGCTGCTCAGAGTCGTGTGCACTTTTCATACTTAATAAAATATTCACGAAGCAATGATTAAGAGATTTACGGCATGAAACACGATTTGTCATGAATAATGATGTACATCACACACACCATTGAAATAATGAACCGTGTCATGAATTCTTGTATATTACACCATCATGAATCTGTCGTTCTTATCAATCTGTTTCTCCATGTTCTTTCATATTTTACATTGCTAAAGCGAAATAAAAGCCCATCCGATTTTAACCTTGCCATAACATGTAGTCCTATGTAGGTTACTTATCATGTTGTGTTCATCCTACAGTATTTGTTTGTTTACTGGTTTTGTTTGAACAGCAGGAAGAAGGCTCCTGTGGACACTGTGGAGGTTCTGGTTGCGCTCCGTGCTCTCTGTGTCACGGCAGTAAACTGTCAATGTTGGCTAACCGCTTCAATGAGTCAATCAGGGAACTGCGCTGTCCGGCATGCAACCCTCATGGCCTGGAGCGATGCCAGTCCTGCTCGCACTAACCTGAACTTCTGCCAGCCATACTGCGCCCAATGCGAAGTGAAGATCAGACGCTGTGAGCTGTGAAGGAAAAAAGCATACAGACTTAAGTGCAGTGAGAGTTAATACAGACACAGCCAGTGCCTTAATGGTCAGGGTGTAAATGGATAAGGAGAAAGAATAAAAAATGAGTGAGAAAAAGAGATAAAATGTATGAACAGTGTAGACTGCAGGTGCAGGTCATATGAGATTTATATGTGAGATATGGATACAGTATGCCATTTGTTTTAGGAATACAAAACTTTTCAAGCACATTTGATGGTTTTATCTTGATCTATTTCAGCAGAACTTGAATTCGATTCATGTCTGAATAGCAGAATTTTAACCAGCAAAGTGATGAATATGCACAGAAGTTGTTAAGTTTTATGAAACATCTTTGATTTTGTATTACTTCTGATAGATTTACAGCCATTAAATGTTGCTTTTAAACAAACTATGAAGCCTTGTATTACTCATGAACATATTTTTGTTCATAGGTGCTCACTGAACCCTGATATATTCCTGTTCTATCTTAAAATTATAAATATTATGCTTTGCTAAGATGTCTGCATTTACAAACACATGGTTAAAATTTAATTTCAAATTTCCACTGTAGACCTTTTGCTTAAGGCTTAAGCAATACCGCCAAAATCTAATGACAATAAAATTTGCCTTCGCTGACCAAATAGATTCACATCATTTTCTAAAAGCTTTCACCACAATGAAAAACAAGAAGACAAATGATAATAATTTTCAAAGGTTTATTAATTATAATATTACTCCACTCATCATAGTTATTATATTGTGTCTTGTGTGGTGAATGATGTATTATTATGACCGATGAGAGAATGTAAAGCACTATATAGATTTGATGATAAACCTGTTGTATTGTAAAACATCTGCATAATATCCAACAAAACCCTATAAAATTTGATTTATTGCACGCTACCCTTCAAAAAGGTCTGAATATAAACTAATATGAGCTTTTTTAAATACTCTAAGCTAAAACGACCCCAAAAACTGTTTGTTAGTGTACTTAAGCAGAATATGAGAGTTTTATTAGGTTCAGCTAACATTCAGTCTGTTTCACACATGTTACATTCAGCATTGATACGAACAAAAGCATACATGGCAAGCTTTCACACTGACAGCTTACACAACTATACAAAAACATTCATTTTGGTGTTTCTGCAATGAGTTTCTCCTTATGTAACACAGAGACTCCAAAGATTCTTTCAAAAAGTGAAGCGGCAAATTAAGCAAACTCAAAGTGTGGCAAACATGACCCAAATACAGTGACCAAAACAACGAAGGAATAGAAAAAAACCTGAGCGCTATATGTACACTAATGGAACAAGACAAAAAACAGTAACTGTGGGTTTACACTATAGATGGGAGTAGATTACATATAAAGTCAATGCAAAGACGCAATCAGACGCGTCCTCGCGTGGGGTGATGCGAATGACGCGATATGGTCGGCACGTTTGCCGTGAAAACACGCGCTATTTGTCTCAAATGCGTCTTCGCCCCAAATTGAAAAGATTTAACTCGAGCGAAAAATTTGCATGACACGAAGTTAAACCCCGCGAGTAATCTAGAGCGAGCAACGCAATGCGATTGCACGCTTCGCATTTGGTGTAAACCCACAGTAAGACATCAACAAAAAAATTTGGGCAATTAAGGGCTCATTATAGTTCTGCGTAAGTTCTATGGCATGGCCTCCATGCTGTAGACTACACGTCGATTGTCATTCATACTTTTGCATCATCGCCCACGTCAATGTGCAGTTACTGTGGGTTTACACCAAACCCGAAGCGTGCAATTGCATCGCGTTGCTCACTCTAGTCTAGATTACTCGCGGGATTTAACTTTGTGTCAAGCCAATTTTTCACTCGAGTTGAATAGTTTCAACTTGGGCGAAGACGCGTTTGAGGCGAATTGCACGTGTTTTCATGGCAAACGCACGGTCCATATTGCGTCATTCGCATGGCCCCACGCAAGCCGAGGACGTGTCTGATCGCGTCTTTGCATTGACTTGTAATCTACATGTAATCTACTCGTGCAAATCGTTGAACTCGCATCTGGTGTACAGTAAACCCACAGTTACAGTACACATGCAGACCGCTAGTAGGCAGTATCCACGTGTGTAACCCACACAGTAGCAGTAAAAAAGCCGAAGAAGAAGGCCAGTAAACCCTCCAAAGAAGAAGCAGCAGCAGTTTGTCACGTATGACTTGAGAAGATTAGCTGTGATGGAAGTAAATGGATAGCGACTATTGTTGCAGCTTGTGTTTACAGGGCTCTCAAGTCATATGCATTCACATGGAGCAAGTAAAGCGTTAAAACGTGGCTGAAAAGTCGACGTAAGGCGGATGTCAACTTTGGGCGCTTGCCAGTGTTTCTTCAGCTGAGCGCTTTGGTTGATAGGATACTTCTGTTTTGTTTATCAGTCTTTGCACAATGCACTGGTTGGATGTTGTGGTTTTTGTCCCGCCCCTCCTCCACTGTGATTGATCGACTGAGTAAAAAGTGACAATGATGAGCTGAGTTTTGTATCCAAATTTGGACATTTTTCAACTCTGGGCCCTCAGCGCTGAACACAGAAAAACATGGCCACAGTAGGCGCAGGAAAAAACACATTGATGTACACTCAAAACTAAAGATGTTTAAAGCATGTTCACTTTGCTTACAGAGGACATTTCACAAATTTTATAAATCTTTGGTGTCCCCAGAGTACGTATGTGAAGTTTTAGCTCAAAATACTATATAGATAAATTATTATAGCATGGTAAAATTGCCACCTTTTTAGGTGTGTTTAGGTTTGAGTATTTTGAAAATACTCAACTCATTTAGATTCTCAGTAGAAGAGTTTCTGTGTCTGTCACTGCATACGAAAGCCCAGTAGACAATAGGTTACCCCTTATGTTGCTTCATAAATCCCATTGCAGCAAAATCAGTGCAGCGTGCACATCCAGTACTGTGGTCATGTGGATACTAAATACATTTATAGCTCGAATGAACTGTAGGTTGCTTTGGATTAAAGTTTCTGCAAAGTGTGTAAATGAAAAGTGATGAATGGTCTGTAATTTAGTTTATGCTAGGATATGATAAGCACTTCTGGATTGATTATCAAACAGGCAATAATTTTAAAAGGTATTCAGCTGATTCATAATTTGTGCATGCTCATAAATTGTGTGCCTACGCTACACCTTCAAAATTATTAATGCATACATAAATAATTACCTTAAATTTACAATTTACAAAGTCATTATTAATTCTTGTGAATCTAAGATTCGAAGCATCAAAAAAATGTCAATCTTTGACATGACCTTGCTTATTAAAGATAATAAGGTTATATTTTCACAGAATGTTCTTTATATCATGTAGGATGATTTTATGTAGAAAACGTCTCGGTTACGTATGTAACCCTCGTTCCCTGAAGGAAGGGAACGGAGACGTCACGTCGTGACCGACGAATTGGGAACCGCTTCGCGGGTGACCTATCTACTTCGAGAACTATCAAAAACGCCAATGAACTTGGCATGCAGGTATTTGCATAATGCCGGCGCCGCCCCGCCAGGTGCGTATATAAGGCGCAGGTGCATAATACCAAATCAGCTATATTATTGCTGAGAAGCCGAGCAACAGTGCCCGGCCTGAAAACAGCAATGGAACAGCAAACTGTGGCGACGGGACGTGACGTCTCCGTTCCCTTCCTTCAGGGAACGAGGGTTACATACGTAACCGAGACGTTCCCTTTCAGTCGGTCACTACGACGTCACGTCGTGACCGACGAATTGGGAATCCCTACCAAAACGCCACTGCAGCTGAACCCTTCCAGTGCCTGCAAAAGCCCTCCGCCCTCCACATAAAGGGGCGGAACCTAAGGCAAAATGCAGAAGGCCGGTCACTACCTGTTCCTTAACCCACGATAGTGAAGCAGCGAACTGGGGGAAGCGTCTAAACTGAGCGGAGCTAGAACACTGCGGAAGCCATCCCCTAAGAAGGTTAAATGGATGACATAAAAATATATGAAACAACCGACAGGTTGCTCAAAATAAAGTCTCTGAACAATACATGGTATGTTGAGATGTGCAGAGCAGGCTCTGCTAAGGAAAACGTGGAGGATTAGAACCCCACGGACTTTACACACAAATGAACCCCACGTAGGGGACAAATGTGGACGCCTAGCCTACACAGGTTTACAGAGAATACATCAGTGATAGGTTGACAGCGGATGCTCCGCAACACCAGCTATCAGGGCGGTGGAGGAGAGGCAAAAACAGTTTTTGTGACGTTTTTGCCCCGACGGCCTTCCATATTGGTGCAACTGTACAGCACCAAAATAGAGGCTCCAAGCCGACACACGAGCCGACCCTCGGCATTCTTAACTAGTAAGTAGAAAGAACCCGAGTGGAAACCGGTTCGACACGAACACTATAGAATCTTGTGAACGTATTAGGTGTCGCCCAGCCTGCAGCTCTACAAATATCTGTTAGCGAGGAACTGCGAGCCAGTGCCCAAGATGATGCCACACTGCGTGTAGAGTGGGCACGAAAATTAAATGGACAAGGCACATTCTGCTTTTGATATGCAAGGGCTATAGTATCCACAATCCAATGGGACATCCTCTGCTTGGTGACAGCTTTTCCTTTCTGCTGACCACCGTAACAAACAAAGAGCTGATCTGAGGTCCTAAAACTTTGCGTCCTGTCTATATACACACGTAGTGCACGAACAGGGCATAACAAAGCCATGGCTGGGTCTGCCTCCTCCAAAGGCAGTGCTTGGAGATTCACCACTTGATCTCTAAAAGGAGTGGTGGGAACTTTGGGCACAAAGCCGGGCCGGGGTCTCAGAATTACGCTGGATGCAGCCGGCCCGAACTGAAGGCACGATTCATCGACCGAAAATGCATGAATATCCCCTATCCTCTTAACAGAAGCCAAAGCAAGGAGAGTTAATGTTTTCATTGTAAGAAATTTAACACTCACACTATGCAGAGGCTCAAATGGGACTTCCTGGAGTGATTTCAGCACCAAGGACAGGTCCCAAGGAGGAATAGAGGGAGGACGCGAAGGATTCAGTCTTCGAGCGCCTCTGAGAAATCTAATGACTAGGTCGTGCTGACCCACTGTTCTACCGTTTACGGGTGAATGGTGAGCTGATATCGCAGCGATATCGACCTTAATAGTGGATGGTGACAGCCTATTCTCCAAACGACGCTGGAGATATAAAAGCACAACACTAATCGGGCATTCTCGGGGGTTTTCACTTCGGGAAGAACACCAGTCGACAAACAGGTTCCATTTAAGCGCGTAAGCCTGTCTCGTAGACGGCGCTCGCGCAGCAGCAATAGTGTTAGATACCTCTTGCGGTAAATCACTCATATCCTCCGTGCCCCGTCCAGAGACCACACATGGAGGTTCCACAGGTCGGGGCGCGGGTGCCATAATGTGCCCTCTTGTTGAGAAAGAAGGTCCTTCCTCAGGGGAATCTTCCACGGAGGGGCTGTCGCGAGGAGAGAGAGTTCTGGAAACCAACTCCTGGTTGTCCAATACGGTGCCACCAACAGCACGCTCTCCTCGTCCTCCCGGATTTTGCATAAGGTTTGCGCAATGAGGCTCACCGGAGGGAACGCGTATTTGCGCATGTTTCGCGGCCAGCTGTGTGCCAATGCATCCACACCGAGCGAGTCGTCGGCTAGTGAATAGAACAGGCGACAGTGGGTCGTCTCTGGGGAAGCAAACAGATCTATCTGCGCTTTGCCGAAACGTCTCCAAATTTGCTGAACCGCAATGGGGTGGAGTCGCCATTCGCCGGGACGCGCAGCCCGAGAGAGCGCATCCGCCTCTACATTGAGCGTGCCCGGGATGTAAATGGCACGAAGAGACCTCAAATTCTTCTGACTCCAAGTGAGGAGGTGACGGGCGAGATGCGACAGGTGACGCGAGCGTAAACCGCCTTGACGATTGATGTACGCCACGGTCGCAGTGTTGTCTGTTCGAACTAATACATCTTTGCCCCGTAACTCGTTGCTGAAACGGACGAGCGCAAGATATACAGCCCACATTTCCCGGCAGTTTATGTGCCAATGCAGCTGGGGTGTCGTCCAGACCCCCGAAGCCGCAAGCCCATCGTACGTGGCCCCCCACCCCGTGTCTGACGCATCTGTGCATACTATCGCATGCCTGGAGACCTGTCTCAGAGGCACACCGGCTCGGAAAAACGCACGGTCTAACCACGGAGTGAAAGTGCGACGACACGCAGGTGTAATGATAACACGGTGAATGCCGCGCAGCAACGCTCTCCTCGGGACTCGATCGTGAAGCCAATGCTGAAGCGGTCGCATATGAAGCAGTCCGAGCGGAGTTACAGCTGCGGCTGCTGCCATATGCCCCAAAAGCTTCTGAAATTGTTTCAGCGGGACCGCGCTCTTGCTCTTGAATGTATTCAGGCAAGTCAGAATCGACTGTACACGCGCTTCTGTTAGACGAGCTGTCAAATCGATCGAATCCAGTTCCATACCGAGAAAAGAGATTCTCTGCACGGGGCAAAGCTTGCTCTTTTCCCAGTTGACCCGAAGACCCAAACGAGCGAGGTGTTTTAAAGTTAAATCTCTGTGATCGCACAGCGTCTGACGTGTTTGAGCTATTATTAGCCAATCGTCCAGATACGCGAGAATGCGCACACCTCTCTCTCTCAGGGGTTTTTAAAGCCCCCTCCACTACTTTGGTGAATACACGGGGCGACAGAGAGAGCCCGAATGGGAGGACTTTGTACTGGTATGCTCGCCCCTCGAAGGCAAAGCGGAGAAACGGCCTGTGCCGGGGGAGAATCGATACATGAAAGTACGCGTCCTTCAGGTCGATAGATGCGAACCAATCGTTTGGACGAATGCATGGAAATATGCGTTTGGGCGTCAGCATTTTGAACGGCATTCTGTGAAGTGCACGGTTCAGCGAACGCAGGTCCAGGATCGGTCGCAAGCCGCCGCTTTTCTTGGGTACAATAAAGTAAGGGCTGTAAAACCCCGACCTCATCTCGGCTGGAGGGACCGGCTGGATCGCGTCTTTCGCCAATAAGACAGCGATCTCCGCACGGAGGACGTGCGCATCGGCAGCTCTCACCGTAGTGAAACGAACGCCGGAGAATTTGGGGGGACGCCGGGCAAATTGGATCGCATAGCCGAGACGAATCGTGCGTAAAAGCCAACACGACGGGCTGGGAAGCTGTTCCCACGCCCCAAGATACCGTGCGAGGGGGACTAAAGGCACGATCGGTGTACCCGCGGCGGGCGCAACGGAGGTGATCGCCGGTGTGTGCGTAACGGCCGCACCGACAGCAGTGTTGTGTGTGATAACACTCACCTGAGTCCGTTGCTGGGTGGTTGAGTAAGGGAGGCTCTGCTGAAGACACCTCACACCACTCGATGCACCCTCTGGCGAAGGAGGAGGGAGACGATGGGTTATGAGCCCGTAGCTGTCTCCTACCGCCTGAGAAGTTGGAGAGCGCGGTGGGGTTATGAGCCCGTGCGTCGCTCTCGTTCTCCTCTGATGAGTCGGAGAACGAGGGGGGGTTATGAGCCCGCTCGTGTCTCCGGCGCTCATCTGAAGACCTAGAGATGGAAGTGGAATTCGCTCTTTTTGTGAATTTGTGGGTGCCGACTGAAAAGTCGGCGGAACAGAAAAATGAAACAAAAGATTCCCCAACCGGCCCGAAGGCGGGAGCGGATCCGGATCGACGTCCGAGGCTGACAACCCCCCCTCCGACGTTACGGTGGACATCGCGTCAGGTGGAGGCTCGACAGAGCGCGAGGACAGCGTAGAACACGGGCCGCTCGTCTCCATCGGGACCTCCGCTGGCAACGGATCAGGGCGCTGTGAGCTACTGGACGAACCAGCAGACCGACCCAGCACCGTTATACGAAGGTCATCCTTCGCAAGTTTGGTAGCTGCGCCCTTAGCAGCACCAAACTGGGAAGGCGGGGGCCGTTGCCGGAGGAACGACACCCGTCTCCGCAAATCCGCCATAGTCATACCCTCGCAGATGGGGCATGAGCTATCACGCAACGCTGCCTCTGCGTGCTGGAGCCCCAGACACGAAAGACAACGCTTGTGGCCATCCTGGGGGGCGATGAACACACCGCATCCAGAAACGGAGCACGGACGGAAATCCATCTTTAAAAAGACGACCCCGACCGTGACACGAATGAGTGGCTGTCTTTAAAAAGACACAAAGCTCAAACGTGCTGCTCTTTCAGGGAAATCACTCTTTTGTGCGAGCTGGTGAAACACACAGGGAGAGGCAAACGCACTCACTCGAACTCAAGTCCTAAAAAAAGAGACAGAGAGAGAGAGAAAGGGTGGAGAAAACACTGCGAGCCTCCGCTGAGGTGTCTTTGCCCAACCAACTTCAGCAAGCTGAGATTTTTTTCTTTTCCCTTAGAGACAGGATCTACGAAGATCAGTTTAACAGCTTCTCGAGAGCAGATGTCTGCCGGCTTCGAAGCAATAAAGCTGATTTGGTATTATGCACCTGCGCCTTATATACGCACCTGGCGGGGCGGCGCCGGCATTATGCAAATACCTGCATGCCAAGTTCATTGGCGTTTTTGATAGTTCTCGAAGTAGATAGGTCACCCGCGAAGCGGTTCCCAATTCGTCGGTCACGACGTGACGTCGTAGTGACCGACTGAAAGGGAACTGTAAATAACAAATGACTTTAGCTGGGGTTTACAAGCAGGGTCACAACTGATTCAGTTTAACAGAATGATTTGTAGAAGCTGTTGTATTATGGCTTAAGAAATAGATTCATGAACGGCTTTAATGATTTTGCTAATGGACTGGTGCAGTGCAAATACAAGGAAATGGACAGAACATGTTTTTATTTTTAATAAAATGTAATGGCTTTTCTAACAGGATGAAAGTAAAAACCTTCATGTGCAGGTTGTTTCAACATCACTTTGACTCGAGTGATAATTATTTTTATCAGACATGTCACTATATTTATTCTTCAAAGGCAACTTTCCTTAGAAGTTTAAAGGCAAATATTTTCTTCGATCATGAATGCCAGTTGGTTTCTGTAGATTTAACCCTGCTCAAAAGACACGCTTAATGAATGTTGTTCCCACCATGAAATAGCTTAAATAGCAAAAGTCCTATTGTAAAATTTTCCTGGACCAAACTGGTAGTCAACCCCCAACCACACACAAAGTTTTCATGGTTCAATCTCAATGCAATTCCTGCTATAGTCACAAAATCTTTGATTTATTTATTTGTGTTCATGGACACGTTTTTTTTTCTCTTGATTTGTATCAATCAGCACACATTTTTATGTATTGTTTTTGTGTCCCAGAGCACGACTTTCTTTTTCGTGTAATTGTATGTATTGGTTTTTCCTTTTTTTCTATTTTTAAACCATTGTTACTTGGGATTGGGGTTAGATTTGGGATTTGGGATAGGATGCCATTTTATGTATTAGTTTCTAAACTTTTTTACTTCTGATTTTTAAACTCTTGTCGCTTGGTGTTGGCGTTAGAGTTGGGGTTTGGTTGTCTGAAATGTAACAAAAAGTCGTTATAAGCCCAACCCCAAGCAACAATGGTAAAAAACTGAGAAACCAATACATAAAATGACACAAAAAAGAAAGTTGTGCTCAGGTACCCAAAAAAGTACCCGGGATAAAGAGAAAACCATGTCCATGAACACGAATTAAATAAAATAAAATATTTTGTGACTATACCACCAAAGGCCTTAAGATTGGGTTGCATATGGTTTTACTCATCCAGTTGCTAGTCCTCTAACATAACCCAGCTAAGCTGCTATTATACTCCTATTACTTTTCTCACTGTTACCTGTTTCTGACTTCTGCAAACAATAAAACCTCTAGAAACCTCACTTTCACATTAAAACAGACAACGTGTCAATGAAATGCCAGATTTGTGCAGAACAGCGTTCAGCATCACCCCCACACGCACAAAAACGATAGAAACAAGACTGACGATAAATATAAGCCTGTCAGATTCCTCTTCTCTTTGAAGAAGTGAATTTTCTCAAACCAACAACCAAACTTTGTCTAGTTAGGGAACACTGGAGTTTCCAAAATGTCAACAGCAGGGGGACGGCGAGAGCAAGTTTGCAGCTTTTGAAATGTTTTGACGGGTTTCTGCAATGTCAGATTTGTGAGATCTGAACGTTACTTTTAACTTAGCCGTTCACGCTTGACAGAGTTGTTGGAACTCTTGAACCCTTTGAATGGGACCTCATGCTCTTCATCTACGCATTTCTAAGTCACCTACAGTAGTCACAGAACTACACTGCTATCCAACATCCTCAACACATCAAGTAGTTTCAAACGTCACATGGATACTGTATGTCAAAAACGCCCAGAAATCAACAGCTGTCATTTTAGCTTCTGGAAAGTTTAGTTATAGCCGAATTAAGGTGCTAGTTCTGTAAACTGGTTTCTAGTTGGTTTTTAGTCATTAGCTGGTTCAAAATGATTTAGTTTGACCAGTAGGATTAAAAACCAGTAGAGAACTTGCTGAACTAAAACCTGTATCAGTCTAAGATGGCCAAGCAACATGGAAGCTGGATAGATGCCAGTCTAAGATGGTCAGTTCTGCCAGGTACCAACCATCTAGCTAATAACCATACTTGGCAACCGTAAACAAAAAGGTGAGTTAATGTTGTATTGGAGATCAATCCAAACAGGCTTTGTTTATAGTTTTATAAGTTATATCTTGATTTATCTAGAAATATCTACAAAATTTCCATATTACAAAGTTTTTGTGCCTCAGACCAAAGACTGATGGTCTCAGCATTGACATGTCTCTTAGCATCCAGACCATACAAAGCCTCACTGTCGGCAGCATAGATCAGCTCGACTTGCAATCGCGTAATGAGAGACCTTCAGCCTTAGGAACCAGCTGGAGTTTCACTCATTAAATGCAATGACAAGCCCTACAGTACTTTGAACAAAGCTCTCCTGCTTGCCATCTATTGGTAAGGACAATTACTGTAAACTAAAACAATTTGTTCTTTAGTGTTAAATTTTAACACATTGGTGTGCAAGAAGCAACAGCAGGTCAAGGATGTTTATTTCTTTGAGGGATAAAATTAGAACAGATATCACTATGGCAAACATGTTTACTAGTAAATGTCAAGTTTGAATGCTGGCCCTTATCTTTGAAGCTGGTATGTTTATGTCTGTTATGGCTAAACCAGCCCCAGATCAGACTGTTCGTCAAGGAACCAAAAATGGGTATTCTATGGCATCACTAGCTGGGTTTCCATCCCACAGATTTTATGCACATTTTGAAGTAGAAGAAGCAAGTGATGGAAACGCCGTATTTCGAATGAAAATCCTTTAATTCATAAAAAAATGTATATACCTGCTTGAGGTGATTTTTGACTTATGCAGAAAATAGTAAATGGGATGGAAATCCATTTGCCGAATAAATTCTGACGAAGCGAACATTAAATCCATGTCACTGATTGTTTAGCTGTATCAGCTGACGTTGTCTTTCCCATATATGGGGCTCAACGTCGTCGCAATGCTCTTGCTGCTAGTGCCTGCATTAAAAATTCTGCATTTCTTTTTCTGTGTATAGCATTCAGTTTGGCAATTACAAGCTGAACTGCTAGTAAATTTATAACTTGCCAAATCGTAACTAAATGCAGTCTTGTCTCCATTTTCTAAGCGTGCCTTGTTTTATTTACTGTCAGGTACTACCAATACCACCGTCAATTGCTCAAACAACTTGATGGAAACGCACCTAATTTGCATTTGATTGTTTTTCTTTTTTGTGAATTCTGAAAAGATTCGTTTCACATTTCCATGGAAACCCAGCTAATGTCAAGAACCTTTAAAACACCTTTTACAAGTGTTCAAACACTGTAGTAACTACCAAAACCTTTTAGCAAAAGATATAGCATTTAGGAATGTTGTATGTCCAATTTCACATAATGACCATTGTCTTTAGATTATCCAAATCTGTCTATGCTCTTAAAAATTAAGGTGCTACCAAATGTTCTGCACAGCGATGCCATAGAAGAACAATTTTTGGGTCTCCAAAGACTTATTTCATCAAAGGTTTTTAAAGGGCACCTATTGTCCGATTCACGTTTTTAAATTTCCTTTGGCGTGTAAGTGTGTATTAGTACATGTAAATGATATGCAAAAAGTACAAACCCCAAAGTAAACGATGATGCAATTTATCGTGTCCAACGTAAATCTCTTTTCTTGGACTGCAACAAACACACAGATTTTAGGTAACAGTTTACTTCCTGGGATTGGTGATGATGTAAACGCCGACATTATCATAATTCCTCCTGCTTCAGACTCACAGCCTGTAAGTTTAATCCTGTTAGCATTTCATTGTGACCGAAATCTTTCAAACATAGTAAGTGCTAGCCAATCAGGGACACCGTCTTGTCCCAGCAGCAGGGGAAAAACTCTAATGTTCATCCTTGTGCCTACTACTCTCACAAGTTCAGCCTGGCGGAGGAGAATTATGACATTGGTGATTGGGAGCTACTGGCAATCAAACTGGCTCTCGAAGAGTGGCGTCATTGGCTCGAGGGTGCACGTCATCCTTTCATGGTGTTAATGGATCACAAAAATCTTCATTATCTCTGCGAGGCAAAAAGGTTGAATCCTAGACAAGCCAGATGGGCTCTCTTCTTCACTCCATTTTGTCATCTCTTATCGTCCAAGTACTAAGAATTGCAAAGCTGATGCATAGTCCAGAATGTTCATGGCAGATGAAGATTTTTCTCCTTCTGAAATCATCCTACCAGAGAAGGTATTCGTGTGTCCTATTGATCTGAGTCAGGAAGATGTCATTCCTGAAAGTACTAATGTTCCGCCGGGCTGTCCCCAGGAATGAAGTATGTACCCTTGCAATATCGGAGATCACTCATCACCAAAGCTCATACCTCCTCTGGTACTGGTCATCCGGCACCCAACAAACCCTCTCGCTGCTTTAACATCGCTTCTGGTGGTCCAATATGGCAGAGGACATCAGAAGGTTCGTGAAGGGGTGTAAGGAATGCGCTATGGCGAAAACTCCAAGACATCTGCCCCATGGAAAACTACGTCCTCTTCCTGTCCCTGCTCGTCCATGGTCACAGCTTAGAGTGGATTTCACCACAAATCTTCCCCCATCTCAAGGTAACACAAGGTAACTGCATCTTCGTTGTGGTAGATCGCTTTTCTAAAATGTAGCGATTAATATCTCTTAAAGGTTTACCTACAGCCATGGAATCTGCAGAACTCTTGTTTCAGCATGTCTTCATGTCTTCAGATACTTCGACCTCCCAGAAGACACTGTTTCGTACAAAGGTGCTTAATTCATCTCAAGAGTGTGGAAAGCTTTTTTTAAACTCCTTGATGTTACCGTAAGTCTCTCCTCTGGTTATCACCCCCAAACCAATGGACAAACGGAACGCAAGATCCAAGAAGTGGGTCGCTTCCTCGGAACCTTCTGCCATAACCACCAGGACTCTTGGAGTACTGAGCTAAGTACGCACAGAACTCATTACGTCAGCAGGCTACAGGTCTCACGCCTTTCCAGTGCGTACTCAGCTACCAGTCACCCATGTTTCCCTGGTCTGAGGAACCCTGCGATGTACCATCTGTGCAGCACTGGTTCCAAGAGAGCGAGAGGGTCTGGGACTCAGCTCACCATCATCTTCAATCCGCCATCTGTCGTCATCAGCAACATGCAGATACCAGAAGAACCCCTACACCAAACTTTCAGGTTGGAAACAAGGTCTGGTTATCAACTCAAAACATTCGTCTCAGACTACCCTGTAAAAAGCTGAGTCCCAGGTACATAGGTCTATTCACCATCATCAAGGATGTAAATCCGGTAGCCTTTCAACCCCGTCTTCCAGCGCACTACCGGATCCACCCAGTTTTTCACGTGTCACAATTAAAACCCTTCACCTGTCACCTCTTCTGTTCCCTCCACAGGACCTGGTGAAAAAGCCCCCCCTCTGGATAAGGATGAAACCATCTACACCATCAGGCAACTCCTAGACTCCAGACGGCAAGGTGGGTGGCTCGAATACCTGGTGGACTGGGAGGGATACGGACCAGAAGAGAGATCCTGGGTTCCTTGTGATGACATCCTTGACCCAGGACTCTTCAATGACTTCCATCAAGCTCATCCAGACAAACCAGCTCCCAGACCCAGAGGCCGCCCTCCTTGGCGTCCTGGACCCCAGAGGGGGGAGGGGGGGGGTACTGTCACGGATTTGCCAGGTCCTTCCACGCACACCCCTCATCATCACAGATCGCAATCACCGGAATTCTAATCAGCTGCACCTGTCACCCCTCATTAAGTCTGCACTACAAATACCAACCACAAACACACAGACACCGTCCGGTCTCGTCACACGTACGCTACTGTTCCTGTGATTACCTGACTCACTAACCTCTGTGTTTTTCAGAACTATCCCTGATCATCATCATCTGGATTACCTCTTCCCCAGTGTGTCTGTGTTTCTGTGGCTCACAACTGGATATCATCACCATTCACCACCACTCTGCCTTTACTGTTACATTTTTATATACATCTGTCTCTGTTGTCTACTGTCGCTGACACAAACACTACAATTTTTTTTACTATTTGATATAATATTTATTTTTAATGTCCTTTCTAATGTTTATATAAACATAAATTCACAAAATGTATCACTAAAGTGGTGATGTGAGCAATTGGCCATATCCAGTAAAATAAATAGGTCTCTATGGGCATCTGCTGGTCGAAATTATTTTTTCCCTAAACTGTATTTCTTTTATGTTTTTTTCTAAACACTAGATGGCCGAATTCAACACAGAACATCTAGACCAATATCTAAAAACAATTTAAATCAAATTTAGATCATAATTTTTGTGAGTTTTTCATAAAAAAACATATTTTACAGGCAAGGTAATGGTATACTTGAGGAATTTTGTGGTAAACAGATACAAAAATATCAGTGAACACCCCTGACCACTCGGTGAGTTTCACGTCTTTGTAAATGACAGTTTAATGCATTTTAGGAAGGATTGTTCCAGTGCACCTATACAGCCCTTTTAGAGGTGGGAGGTCATACAACAAACACCCGAAAATTCTCGGGCCAGCATCATATGTCCAAATTTCAGCCAAAACCGTTCTATTTCATCATAAACAATCTGAAAACAGGGCTTTAAGTGTAAAATACTGAACTTGTCCTTTAACTAAAATGCTAAAATACTTTTTTTCCATCATTGGTGTGATGATGCCCGATGATGGAATAATAGTCTAGATTTTGTGTGAGGTGTCAGCTGGCCTTGTCAGTTATCTGTACAGGGTTAATAGGTGGCATATTGTATGTGAATGTGTTCTGATTAAAATAACTGGAGTGAGCAAATAATCTATAATAGTTGCAATGTCTTCCTCTATATAGATGGGTATTGGCTCATACACAGGATGCTGTGGTTTCAGCATGGCAATGTCAGTAAGATCTGACTTTGATCAGGCCAAATTTATATTTTGTGTAGCACCCACAGAGTTATAAGGCTGCTCAGACTGCGGTTGTGACAGGAAGTCTCTGGGTCTAGTGTCTCGGTAGATAGCTAAAGAGTGGAAAGATAAGACAGAAAGATTTTAGCATTGGTTTAAATATTTTCCATACCAATTTGAGGCATTAAATGTTGTCCCAGTAAATTTACTGTGGGAGCCATTCACACAACACCGTTTTCAACTCAAAACGTTTAATTCATTTTGGATGTTCATTTACAAGGCACAAAAAAACACAAACTTTTAAAACATGGTTTCAAAGTGCAAGTTTTTCAAAATAAAACTGTTATAAAGAGCTGCAGGGATGACAAAGTTGTGAATGCCAACCTGGAAGTTAGCTTCACATTTTCCATAGACTTTTTAATTATTGCAAAAAATAAACTCAATGATCAACAAAAGATTTTAATATTTAAACATTTTGTCCATAAAGGTAATTTTCACAAATAATTTAGTAGACATTTAGTAGAAATTAAAAGCTATACCCTCAGACTATACGTGAACTACAACATGGTTGCCCGACTCCAATGTCATCAACACCAAACTTTCAACAACTCTTTTAACCTTCATTAAATACATTTTTAAAAAATGTATAAGAAAATTCTCTGTAGATTAATCTTTTGGGAATTCTGTTAACCGTTGATGGGGAATGGGTACGATTCACATGGAACACGCATATTAATAAATTATGTATAGTTTAATGCACTGCCATGAATATGCCAAATCCTTAAATTTAATGTTGCATTGTGTTTTTTTTTTCTTAGATTTTCATGCATGATGACATTTAAAGTTCCCAACAACATCTGTAGTATCATGTAAAGTTGTTAGCAATCACCATTTTAAATACATGTAAAAAAAACTTTAATATCTAAATAGCAAACATGATTATTTATCTGATTTTTATTCCATGGCTTTAGTTGTAAGTTAAATTTTATAACATATGAGTTTAAGTCTTCCTTTCCTGTCTATGTACATTATAATATCGAACACTGAATCTGAAAACATTTTGCTTATAAAAGAAAATTAACCAGTTAAACCTTTATTTATTTTTGTCTCAATAATACAAAGAACAACCAAATACAAATATTAAGTGCCTCAAAATATGCCCATAGACCATCCTTATGAAACTGAAAAAGTACATATTGATAGCATAGCATGACCCTTAATATTGAAATGCTGTCATTTCCACCACTGTTAGAACGCTGTTAGAGCCCATTCTCTGTGACTTGTACTTCTTCTCTTGTGGAGGACAGGAGCAACACAGCATTGCTCCTCCGATCAGCAACAAAGCAGCAGCTGCAAAGCATATGTAGAGCGATGCCCCAAGCTCATTCCGTTGTGCGCTGGCTACCAACGGATTGTAGAAGTCCCGAAAGATTTGGTTTGCCACCCAAGCAGCTGAAATGAGCTCCAGGATGCCGGCAAGAATGAAGAGGACACCGGACACGATCATAGCTGTTGCCTTGGCGGTTTTATCCTCTATACAGTTGGTACACTTGGCGCCCATGATGGAGATCATTACAGCCAGGACTGCCAAGATGATGGAGATGATGGTCATGGCTCGTGAGGCCAGGAGGTCCGACGACAGGGCCCGCATGGAGTCGTAGATCTTACATTGCATCTGTCCGGTGTTATGCACAACACAACTCTTCCATAAACCCTCCCAGGCGATCTGGTTTGTGACGATATTCGAACCGATGAAGGCCGTCACACGCCACATGGGCAGAACACAAGCAACGATTCCAGTGATCCAACCAATGATACCCAGGGCAATCCCAACGATCTCCAATCCCATCGACATGATGCCTCTTTTGTGTGGAACCTCTAACCTAAAAGTAGACACACATCAGTCAATAGTTTTGTAAAAAAAAAAAACTAAGGATACACTCCCATGAAATGTTTACTTATGAAGATAATAAAAATGTACCAATTGCTGTGATCCAAGATTTGATTTTTTGTGAGCTGTCTTTCTTTGTGTAGCCCTTTATGAAAAGCATGCGAATAAAGTGTCTTATCCAGTTAACATCTGTGCCACAAAAACCAAAACCAATACTTTCAAAACTTTTTTTAAAAAGATGAACAGGAAATGTTCTTATATAAAGACACGAGCATTGACAGCATTGACTGACAGCAGTAGAGAGAGAGAGAGAGAGAGAGAGAGAGAGAGAGAGAGAGACTTATTTATTTTACATTAGATCTTTTTTACTGTATTTGTAATATTTTTTATGATAGTACCTTTTTATATTATCTGCATAGAGTGTGACATTGCTTTGCTATTAATGCTCTCTTATTGGTTTGACCTGTTTTGTTTGTATGAAGCTCAGCCGCAAATGCTTTGGCAATACAAAGTATTTGTCATGTCAATAAGACTCAAACTAAAAGAGAGAAAAGGAAGACGGCCATTACATAGGAAGAAGAGAAGTACACATATTATATCGTCACCTTCCTAAACTAATTGCCTATGTCATTTTTGCAGGTTTCTCATAACACAAATAAATGGAACTACCTTCAGAGGTTGAGTAGATTTGTGTTCTTCTTGATGCAACTGCCATTTAGAAAAGCTAAGGCAAAATAAAACAGCTTAAGTCATGCTCTTGACTTAGGCCATTATACTACAGGGGTAGACACAGAGCTTTTCAAATCTGTGTGTTTCAGGAAGAGAGTGAAATCTGGGGCTACAAAAATGCACGGTATGGAAAATGATGTTTTTTTAACCATAAATCACGTGAACACATACCAAATACACAAAATAATGTTGTTTTCTTAGCAATGAAATACGTGCACTTTAAACATACCACTTCTTTCTTAACTTTTTTAGTTTAAAGAACCATTTTCTTTGGATGTAAAAGGTTCTACAGTCAAAATGACATTACTCACAATATGCAAAAACTGTTTAAAAAGGCATAAGACTGACCCTGTGTCATTTCCCCCCCAAACATTTAATAATCAGAAAAACCATTCATTTTCTCTTTTTCTCAGAAACGTACCTATTCTTATGTTTTGAATTTCATGTCCTCCTCCTTTCGTGCTATTAATACATTCATATCAGCGTGCCTGCTTTTTAGGATCTATGAATACTAAAATCTATGCCCTGTTCAACAGTGCATGGATACAGAATAATAAATTTTTTCGAGCATCTTTTGTGTTTGTGTGGATCCTAGTGCCTATGAATATGAAATTCTGCTGAAGATGATGACAGCATGGTTACAGTGAAACTAATTATATGATCTATTACTGAACTCAAATGAGTGTGCATTATGACAATGACTTTTATTACAGTTCTACCGTCTGATGTAAAATAGTTTCTTCATTGCTATTGTGTGTCTTGCAATTGTTAGTGGAGGCGTCTGAAGCGGTTGATTAATGAACTGATTAAACATGCATTACTGCAATGACCCGACCAGGAAGAGAGTGTTTCTCTGCAACTATTCTGGCTGTAAACCAGGAAAGTCTTTAGGAGTTTTCAGTAAGTGTAGCTTTATATAATATGTGACAAATAAAGAGTTTCGTTGCAAAACGAGATAAATCCATTTTTTAACATTTTTGTCAAAACATGTTTATTATTATATTATCATGTTATTATTTTGTTTTATGGTCCTACTTAGCTGTATTTTTTAGATTATGAAGGTTTAAATCAAAACAAACCAACTGCAGTTGCATTGAAATTAATTGGAATGCACAACCAAAAAACGAGATTTCGGAACAATTAAAAAAACGGTGGTTATCTCGTTTTGCAACGAAACTCTTCAAATACAAAACATTCACAAAGGCATCTATCAGTGTTAAATGATGCAGCAAACCACTAAACTATATTTTGTGGTTGTGGTTATGTGAAATTGTTTAAAAAACTAGATTAGTTTTTATTGATCTAAATGATTAATGGCCCAACCGTAGCTAGTTATTTAGTTTAATTACAAGATATTTCTGACTAGTTTAGTCAACTTTTTAGCACTTTATTGGTCATTACATGTCAATGTATTTTCTCTTTCCAAAACTAGATTACTCAGAGCTATGTGTGCAAAGTAAATATGAAGACTTGCTACTCAGTAAAGTTTTAGGCAAGTGGTGCTGGGGATGGAGGTGGATGACTGTTAGAGCTCTGACAGGATGTAGCACCACATTGCTTAAAGGGGCCATGGCATGAAAATCTGACTTTTTCCATGTTTAAGTGCTATGATTGGGTCTCCATTGCTTCTATTAACCTAGAAAATGTGAAAAAGATCAACCCAGTAACTTAGTTTTGGTAAACTATTTTCTACAAGCACATGAAACAATAGGTTGTTGAAATTTGGCTCTCATTATGATGTCATAAGGAGCACTTATTATAATAAATACCGCCCCTTAATCTGGACTATCCAACCACAGCACTGCCATTTAGTGCAGAGAAAAGCACAATTGAGTTTTAATTGCAACAAACCACCATCATTGTGATCAGTGTGTGCATTTCATCAGCTCATTTGCATTTTAAAGGACACACCCAAAACGGCACATTTTTGCACAGACCTACAAAGTGGCAATTTTTAACATGCTATAATAAATTATTTATATGGTATTTTGAGATAAAA
Source organism: Misgurnus anguillicaudatus (assembly GCF_027580225.2). NCBI lineage: Eukaryota > Metazoa > Chordata > Actinopteri > Cypriniformes > Cobitidae > Misgurnus > Misgurnus anguillicaudatus. The sequence goes on from NC_073345.2 coordinate 14,548,107, forward strand.
CTTCACATATGTGCTCTGGGGACACCAAAGATTTATTTGACATCTTAAAAAAGTCTTGTGTCATGGCCCCTTTAAAGAATGCTGATAAGTCTATTTAAATGTGGAGTTAGATGAAGCATGCATCATCAGTCAGTTTAAGGCAAGCTTATTGGCTGGCGGATTGCTATAGAAACTATAAGTCTTGGCCTCTAGAGTTTCATAACTGAAGTCTTTTTTTAGATGATACCACATCCAGTGTTGGCAACGTAGCGACTTTGTCTCTATATTTAGTGAGTATACCAACCCCTCTAGTAAGTCTTTTTTTAAGTGACTGCAGACAAAACTAATGACTACCTGTTATTGGAGACTTTTGGAGACGTGAAAGGACGTATCGCTCGTACTCTCCTGCCGGTTTTATACCCTACTCTACAAGTGTCTGGTCACTTCAGGCCATAAAATGCACTTCAAGCCGGTCAAACCACAGTGGAATACTTTTCCATAGCATCAGCTACTGACCCAATGCTAAATTTATCGCATCAAAGGGGAACAATATGGTTACTCACATAACCCCAGTTCCTTGAGATATCGGAAACGAGCATTGTGTAGCTGGCCATGCTACAACGACACGCAGTGAGTTTTTACTTTGCACTTTAGTCAAAACACTGAATGGTGTTCAGCCCGGACTTATAAGTGATGGCTCCTCCCGAAATGGAAGGCTTGAACGAAATTGGTCTGCGATTTTCCCAGATGTAAACCAATAGGTGTCAGTATTGGAGAAACCAGGAATTTTCCCATAGCATCAGCTACTGACGCTATGAAGCGGTTGATTGTTAGAGCTTTGACAGCATACTGCACCACACTGCTTACAGCAGGGCTCCTCAAATCTTACCCTGGAGGGCCGGAGCACTTCCAACCCTGATCGAACACACCTGAGCAAGCTAATCAAGGTCTTCATGATCACTAGAAAATCACAGGTGGGTAAGTTTGATTAGGGTTGGAGCTAAACTCTGTAGTGCTTTGGCCCTCCAGGGTAAGATTTAAGGAACTATGGCTTACAGCCTGCTAACAAGTCTATTCAAATGTAGAGGTAGGAGAAGCATATAGTGAACATTGTGTAGCTTTGCTACAATGCCACGTACAAGTTTTTACTTAGCAGTTCAGTCGAAAAAAGTACAAAATGGCATTTGGCCTGGACTACAAATATGATGTGATGATGTCACAATGATATTCTAATCTAGTGACATTTAGCAATACATGCTTGATTTTTTATATACACTCACCTAAAGGATTATTAGGAACACCTGTTCAATTCTCATTAATGCAATTATCTAATCAACCAATCACATGGCAGTTGCTTCAATGCATTTAGGGGTGTGGTCCTGCTCAAGACAATCTCCTGGACTCCAAACTGAATGTCAGAATGGGAAAGAAAGATGATTTGAGCAATTTTGAGTGTGGCATGGTTGTTGGTGCCAGACGGGCCGGTCTGAGTATTTCACAATCTGCTCAGTTACTGGGATTTTCACACACAACCATTTCTCGGGTTTACAAAGCATGGTGTGAAAAGGGACAAACATCCAGTATGCGGCAGTCCTGTGGGCGAAAATGCCTTGTTGATGCTAAAGGTCAGAGGAGAATGTGCTGACTGATTCAAGCTGTAAAAGAGCAACTTTAACTGAAATAACCACTCGAGGTATGCAGCAAAGCATTTGTGAAGCCACAACATGCACAACCTTGAGGCGGATGGGCTACAACAGCAGAAGACCCCACCGGGTACTACTCATCTCCACTACAAATAGGAAAAAGAGGCTACAATTTGCACAAGCTCACCAAAATTGGACAGTTAAAGACTGGAAAAATGTTGCCTGGTCTGATGAGTCTCGATTTCTGTTGAGACATTCAGATGGTAGAGTCAGAATTTGGCGTAACCAGAATGAGAACATGGATCCGTCATGCCTTGTTTCCAATGTGCAGGCTGGTGGTGGTGGTATAATGATGTGGGGGATGTTTACTTGGCACACTTTAGGCCCCTTAGTGCCAATTGGGCATAATTTAAATGCCACAGCCTACCTGAGCATTGTTTCTGACCATGTCCATATCTTTATGACCACCATGTACCCATCCTCTGATGGCTACTTCCAGCAGTATAATGCGTCACAAGGCTTGAATAATTTCAAATTGGTTTCTTGAACATGACAATAAGTTCACTGTACTAAAATGGCCCCCACAGTCACCAGATCTCAACCCAATAGAGCATCTTTGGGATGTGGTGGAACGGGAGCTTTGTGCCCGAGATGTGCATTCCACAAATCTCCATCAACTGCAAGATGCTATCCTATCAATATGGGCCAACATTTCTAAAAGATGCTTTCAGCAACTTGTTGAATCAATGCCACGTAGAATTAAGGTAGTTCAGAAGGCAAAGGGGGTCAAACACAGTATTAGTATGGTGTTCCTAATAATCCTTTAGGTGAGTGTATATAGTATGCAGTACAGTTTCAAACATAGCACATGCATGAATAAAACATTTTAACTTGTAATAAATCATTATAGTTATATCACCTCTTTTTGCAATGACAGCTACTCTCAGATTTGATAAATAAGAGGATCTTGGCATCGAGTTATTACTATAGCTGTAAGATACTGTGATATTAATAAAGAAAGTAGACAGACACACTCATTGAAATGTTACTTAGTTTACTGATAACTTTCCGGTGTGCGAGGAACCCCATACAAAACAAGTGGGGGTGACTCAACGTGCCAATCTCTCAGCACATCTATTACAATAGCGACTGATATTGATATTACCAGCGACTGATATACCGGATATTAACTACATCATCTGAACAAACGCAGATTCAGATTCCATCACTTACAAAAAGACTTGGATTTGTGTGCCATTAACAAAAGTGACAGAACAAAACTTACTTCAATATAGTTTTGTAATTGTCTTGCTAGCATAATATTAAATCTAAGCAAAACTATCAAATGGCTTTTTTCAAAAGCTACCGATAGCATTTGTAAATAATATACTGTATAAAAATATTTAAATCAATGCTGTAACTGTCCATTTGAGACAGGTTTGATAAGAAACTCAAATAAAATATTTTTTAAGCTGATTCCCTCACTATTTACTCAAAAGATTTATTCTGACTGCGTTCTTTCTCTCTCCCCTCTTGAGTTTCTTTTTCTCTGTTTTCTTTTGTTGCTTTATTATTTCTGCTCCACTCCATTTCATTCACTTCACTGTCAGTTTCTATTTCCGTCAATCCGTCGCTCTCTTTTCTTTCTGTCTTCTTTACTAACTTATTTGGTTTTCAGTCTGTCTTCCCTTAAACAGCCACATCAGCTGTGAAGGCTTGACTGATAGCCGCTCATGCCTCAGGAACTCCTATTGTGCTCTATTTGACTGGAATGTCGTCTATGAAAGATGTTTATTTCTTTTCTAAGTACCCCTAAACCATCTCCCTATATTTAGACCGGTGCACTTTATGGCTTTATGCCTTTTTTGTGTGGATTTCAAAGGACCATTTCTAGGAAATATTAATCGTAGGACACCATGTCCCATTACTGTCTTTTCAAATGTGCATTATCAGCTTATGCTGTGGGATTTAATAGGCCGAGCTTATCGTAGCATATTAAAAGTCATATAAAGTAACTGAAGTCTTACCTATATCAGTGTTTCTTGACCTTCACAGTAAACTTTAACTTGCCACCACAAGGACCTGTTTTTTTTTTAAACATTTTAATTCAGAAAGGTTTGCCATCTTGATCAACATATAGTAAAAAACAACTGATATCCACTGAAATATTTACTGACTTGGGGATCGAGATACAGCGTTAATGTCTTTCTGAGGAAACTTTAAAGCAAGGTGTCTTTTTAAATAAGATGAGGGGCATCAAACGGACTACTGACCTGTAAAAAGATTTGTCATCTCCTTGTAAACATGACTGATGTGATAAGCTCTCAAATAATATTAACATATGCTGTACATTAAAAATATAGTTCAAATACACTCATTAAATATTTGAAGTTGAATGCCTTTATTCTGATTGGTTGAGAAATGTTCAATGGGTTTTGATTATTTTTCTGTAAAACCTGTCAAAGGTCTTAAAATAAACGCCAGAGGAATGTCGGTGGTAACCGTATAAGCGGAATAATTGATTCTGGTCCTTTGAATTATTTAAAAATAATGTACACACAAAGTGGTAATGTGGTATGAGGCAAAGCCATCAATTATTACTTATGCCATCACAGATGTGTATGACTTGAATTAAAACCACAAATTGGCCTGGTTTTACAGACAAGGCTTAGCTAAAGCCAAGACTAGGCTTTGGTTAAATTAAATCTTAAATCTTTTATAAACATGCATTAGATAAAGACATTACTTGTGTGTATCTTGAGGCAAATCAATGGCTTTGGGTTATTTTAAGATCTGTCCGTGTACGTTTTTTTCAGTTGAGACAGCTCAAACATGTGTCTTAGTCTTGGATTAGTCTTAAGCTTTGTCTGTGAAACCAAGGGATTAAGTGCTAAAATGCATGTCTATTTATGCCATGTCAGAATTACTGTAATTACGAAATGTGATCCGGCTAAAAGCGTTCAACCAACGCTATCTCACAGAGAAGCAAAAAGCACTCCACTTAATAAAATTACCTTCTTTTACAACAAAATCTATCTAATCTTTGTGCCAATCATGGTCAGTCATCTTCATAAACTGAAAGCTTGAGTAAATATACAATTGTCCATCTCACAGTATTTTTATTATATTTTGTGTATAATTTACACAAAACCTATGTATTACACTGCAAATTACTTAAAATAATAATTAAACTAAATCTACACTCACCTAAAGGATTATTAGGAACACCATACTAATACTGTGTTTTACTCCCTTTCGCCTTCAGAACTGCCTCATGTCTACATGGCATTGATGCAACAAGGTGCTGAAAGCATTCTTTAGAAATGTTGGCCCATATTGATAGGATAGCATCTTGCAGTTGATGGAGATTTAAGTCCATTTTAGTACAGTGAACATCCCCAACACCATTACACCACCACCACCAGCCTGCACAGTGGTAACAAGGCATGATGGATCCATGTTCTCATTCTGTTTACGCCAAATTCTGACTCTACCATCTGAATGTCTCAACAGAAATCGAGACTTAGGCAACATTTTTTCAGTCTTCAACTGTCCAATTTTTGCTGGTGCAAATTGTAGCCTCTTTTTCCTATTTGTAGTGGAGATGAGTGGTACCCGCTGGGGTCTTCTGCTGTTGTATCCCATCAGCCTCAAGGTTGTGCGTGTTGTGCCTTCACAAATGCTTTGCTGCATACCTCGGTTGTAACGAGTGGCTATTTCAGTCAAAGTTGCTCCTCCATCAGCTCGAATAGCTTTCCTTTTCACAACATTCCTTGCAAACCCCAGAAATGGCCGCGCGTGAAAATCCCAGCAACTGATCAGACCGCGAAACACTCAGACCGGCCCCCCCGGCACCAACAACCATACCACGCTCAAAATTGCTTAAATCACCTTTCTTTCCCATTCTGAGAATCAGTTTGGAGTTCAGGAGATTGTCTTGACCAAGACCACACCCCTAAATGCATTGAAGCCATGTGATTGGTTGATTAGATAATTGCATTAATGAGAAATTGAACAGGTGTTCCTAATAATCCTTTAGGTGAGTGTACTTTAACAATAAAAATAATACAGAGAAAACGATGCATGTTCAACAACAGCATGCAAAATAGTGCTAATGTACTTTCTTAACATAATATGGATGTGTTACAATATGGTTTGTTGCTATTTGTTAGTTTGATTCAAATTGGTATAGTTGTGCTTTACGTCACTTATCATTGTGCCTAATACGAAAAAACAGCTTCTCGTACCTTAGCAGCTTCTGTGAACTCGCGTGTGTGTGTTTACTGTACTCGTGATGTATTACCATTAATTGTTTGTCTTGTTTCATCAATAACCACAGTGTTTTTCTCGCAGTGCTCTATTTTCAGTAAGCTTGATGCATAGTGGCCAAAGCAAGGTCACTCGGGCACTGTGATGCAGAAGTGTATTACCCATAATTCACCTCACAAGTATCCATTAGTGTGAATCTGGCATTATTATACTGAAATAGTGGAGCATTACAGCTGTTCTGGTTTAGATGATAATTATTTACGACAATTGGCTGTGAATGTGTTATGGGGTTTCATCGTATTTTACAGCATGTGAGCATCTTACATGACAGCCTTAGTGAATTTTATAGGAAATCATTCCCTATCCAGATGAGCTGCAAGAAGTGGAGAAGTGGCTACATACATGTTGTGACGAACTTTGCATCGAGTGCCCTCGAAAAAAAAGTCACCTGCTTTTGGATTATCGCAAAAAATAATTGTGTTGTATTAAAGTTGTGCTCATCTGTGAAGACTAACTTGTTGGACAAAAGGTGTAAGTGTCATAAACTTTTGTTAAACACAGAGCTTACTTTTTGCAATAATCCAAAAGTCTATGGGATAAACGAATGGGCTTTTTTGCAAGGAAACCGCTAACTTAAAAAAACCCGCTAACTTCCGGGTTAGCCTACAAAAATACATCATCCCTGCGGTACAAACACAGTACTGTAGGCGGCCATTGTTGTTTTGGTTATACTCGCGCATGCTGAATTAACATGTGCATGATGTCATCATTATAACATCACAGATTCAGGTACATAGTTTAAACGAATGCATCGTTTTCAGAAATGTGCACTTTAAAACCTGTCTCTAAAAGTTTGCGTTTTCAGGACCTCAAGATGCCGCGCTTGACTACTCTTATGTGATATTAATAGTAGCAGACATGGGAAAAATTATATAATTTTAAATGGTAATCAATGTAGAGATGACACTTATTTGAAACAAACAAGACTCTGAGGCATAAAGGTGCAGTGCATATAGTGTGTCTTTTCATTAATAATGTATATTTTATAGCCCAATTGATCCATATATAATCCATACCAGGGTTCAGAACAGAGGCATTATTGAGAAGATAAGATGTCATCACAGTTCCAGAAGCCCACAGATAAGAACCACACCTAGAAACACATCTGTGGGTTTCAGATATCAAAGACTCACAACGTAGGATCCAGGAAGCTTCAGTATATCTCTTACAAACAAATCCCAGAACCCACCCCTACGAAAATTAACCATGTTTTTTTCTGGTAAAAGTGTAGTACCCATGTTATTATTATTTTTTGTGTGTGTGTATTGGTTATACAACGTAACCATGGTTTAACTATGGGTTTTGAAAACAATGGTTGTCAAAACCATGGTAATTTTGTGGTAACCATTTTATTGCTGTAGTAATTATCAGTTTTATTATCAGTGTTATCAGTTTGTAAAGAAAGTGCAGCGGTTGCGGTAAAACAACTACATAAGATGGTATTTGTCCCAGGTGTCTGTATGGTTACCTTGAACTCGGCTGTAACCAGGGGGACACAAGGGTGCTAAGGAGCTACAAACACAACATTAAACACGTCATGGCAAGACAAATCCTCATTAAGGCACAGGTGGTCCAAATAGTGCCATGGATGCTCTTGGTTTTTACTGTTGACTTCACATCCTCCTGGGAATTACGTTCTTGCTTACTAGTCGTAATTGTCAAATAGCCTACTTTAAAGTGATTTTCCTATGAATGAAATAGGACAGACGTGTTTGGCAATTTTATGTTTCTTTACTTTCCAACTGGTTCTGTCATGCATTTCTTAGCACATTAACCGGCTGAATGCTTAGCATCTTTTGCTAATTGCTATTTCACATCAACGGTATTAAGTTGACCAGATGTTCCAGAGTTTTTGGGTGTTCTGTCCTTCACAAACCCACAACAATAAAAAGACAAAAACTTTTTAAAAGGTTTTGTCCTTGTTGTTTAATCCAAGGATAATAACAAATAAGAATTCAATGATATTTTGACCATTGAACTAGGAAATGTCCCCACTTTATTAGTTTAAATATAATTTGATCACCTTAAAGGAAAATGCCACTGTTTTTCAATATTTTATTATGTTCTTACCTCAACTTAGACAAAATCAATACAAACCTATATTTTTTCAATGCGTGCACTTAATCTTTGTACAGCATGTCGTAACTGTATTAGCATTTAGCCTAGCCCCATTCATTCCTTAGGATCCAAACAGGGATGAACAGCCACACGAACACGCAGTATCAGGGCACTGAATCCAAAAATTTTTGACAACCCCTGCCAGGGTGAGCGTTTTAAGAATGCCAGTTGCAGTGTTGTTGTCAGGCGCGGAGCTGGGCCCGCCCAGATTGACAGCTGGCCCGCCCAATCAGAAATGTAAAAAATACTACTCTGTATAGTTAGACATGTATACTACTTTATGTGGTGTAATTTATCTATTGCATGTTATGTTAAAAACAGTAAAATTATAAGTAAGCCTGATAAATATTTAAAAACTATTAAAGCAGTTGAATGTTGCGTTATAATGAAATATTCCCGAGCAGCTTTCAGCCATGATCACTTTGAGAACTTTTTTTGCAAGCAAGTAGAAAACGTATTTTGAATAACAACACGTTATAAATATGTGCTGCGCGCTTTCCTCTCAATAACATAAACACACAACAAATATGACAGCGGGGTAAAAAATAGAAAGAAAACATCTGATCACAGTGATGTTGTTTGATATAGCGATATAGCAGCACTATAAGTCACGCCACGTTTATTGCTACACTTTATACAATATAGCCTATTGCTTTTAAGCAACAAATAGTCTATCATAACAACCTATAAGCCTACTGTGTAATTGAGACATTAATTTAAGAAATGCATTAAAGCAGAAAGACGTAGGCTGCGGAAATATAGTGGGTTCACTTCAATCCACACTACAGACGTTCTTGGTTTGCTTCTTATTTATTAAATCGAGGCAATTCTTTGATCAAACATTGATTAATATTAAGATACAATTTATACAAAACGAAATTCACGTTAAAGAAAGTCTTTCTACAAAACAAACCTCGCAAAATCGCTTGCCCGACGTCCATTACGGGCTATGGCGAATTCCTGTCGGGCTAAAAAAAATTATGCGCCTTGGCCGTCAGGCGGAGGAAAAAATATTGTAATGTGTTTGCATTCTCTCAGATTTAGTTAGGTGATTATGTTGTATGTAATTCGGCGTCATCTTGTTAGCCATTACTATCCTCACTAACAAGTGAAACTGTCAGGAAATGAAGTTAAAGCTTTAAAGCCATTATTCCTTTCGTTCACGTCTGATATGCGCGCTCCTCGGCTCCGCTCTTCACGAGTAGGCTTGCTCTTGTGCTCATCAAAAAGTATATTAAATGTTTATTTATTTGTCATTTCGTTTAACCCCAGAGTCTAACATTATTCTAGCAATTCCCTTTTTCTTTCTTTATTTAGTAAGTTAACTTAAATATGTGAGAACGAAAATATATTTTTAGTGATTTCCATGAAGAGAATATGATGTTAGAAGCTTCATTTTAAGCATTTAGTAGCCGTATTTATTTAAACACTTTAATAGGTTATTTAAAAAAGTATAAGGTTTTTTTGGGTTCATTTATATTTCCTGTCACTGTGTGCAGGTTCTTTTTTGTAGGCTATGAGAGCCCAATTTTTTTTTTACCAAAAAGGCTTAATCACGTTGCATTACAATTTAAAGTATCAATAATGTCAAAAATGTGACGTGCAGTTCGGGTGTGTGTGTATGCTGTTTAAATTAGTGTTCTGAAGTTTTGACGAATTTTATAGACTTGTTATAGTTTCTTATTCAAAAGTGACACCCATAGATTCAGGCCCACCCGGACTTAATCCATGCCCACCCATATGTCACGTTCTGCATCCGCCACTGGTTGTCGTATAGACAGGGGTTATTGCCTTGCAACATCACTTTTGTCGCAACTTGCTACATCACTTTTTGGCTTCTAATTGGCCAAGGTAGCTTTACGATTGGAGTTATTTTGCCGCCTGCTGGTGTGGCATGCTCTTGACACCGCTTGATAGTGTTTTTGCTTTTTCATTAGGACGGAGATTTCTTTTAAACCGAGCATGTGTGGACGGGATTTTTTGGAGAAAACTCTGGTTACAAACATACCCATGTCTACCCAGGCCTAAGTGCTTCTAAATTCATCCCTGTTTGGATCCTAAGGAATAAATAGGGCTATGCTAAATGCTAATCACAATGCGCTGTACAAAGATTAAGTATACGCATTGAAAAAATATAGGTATGTATTAATTTGTCTAAGTAGACAAAAGAACATAGTAAAATATTGAAAAACGGTGGTATTTTCCCTTTAACAGTACTAAAAATTCATCAGTTAATATTAACAAAGTTTACCAAATAGCTTGATTTTTATTAAACTAATAATATAAATATGTGAGTTTTCTATTGATCCATAACATTCTGGTGTATAACTACTTGTAAATGCTATTATTGTGATATGAATGTATATCTTTAGACATTTATTATGATCACACAATCGTTCACTGTAAAAAATTAGCTAATTATGCAGCTGGTTGCCAGTAACTTACTGTAGAAGATAAAGACTAAAATTTTTTCATTTTCATTTAACTTTGAACAAACTGTTGCCAGTAAATAACATAAATGTAAAATCTACAGTAAGTTACTGGCAGCTAGTTGCCAGTAATACCAAATAATACTGTAATTTCTACAGACATTTTTTACAGTGTTTGTTAATACTCAGTACATGTAATACGAAGAGAAGAACATTAAAACTTTCTGTGATCTTTCTTCAGTTGCCCTGTCCTCATTTCTCCCTATCTGATTTTTTATCTGCAGAGCTTAAGGCTCCAGCGGTCTCGTGTCCCCCAAGGGGCTCACAAAAAAACCTTGACAGCAGCAATACAGTACATAGCCTACATGCCCTTTTATACCGAGATACACTTTATTTATTTCACAAGACAACAGTGCCCTCTACAGACATAAACGCACGCACACAAAGCAGTTTTTAAAACAGAGTTCCCACTTTTTAGATTACTGTGCAGTTCATAGTTACCCCTTGCAAAATGTTATTTAGCAAACAATTCAATGGATCACACAAATTGCAGTTTGTTTTTAATTGAGTGCCGTCCTACAACCAAACCTGGATTCTTAATACTGTATAATGTTACCTGATGCTGTTTAATATGCAGGTTTTGCAGTGGGTGTGTAAACTTATGCTCTCAACCATAGATATGTATATAAAGGCTAGATGGCTCGTCCGCGCTGCTGGCCAATTGAGTACAACGTCCGCATTTTCGCGGCCATCTTACGACAGGGCGCTCGCTCACTCGTAGCATTGAGTTTTAATGATGCAGGTACTTTTAAATGACCATAACTTGCTTAATTTTTTACCGATTTTCAAACGGTTTGGATTGTTATAAACGTCAAAGATGTACATATGACACTGCATACCTATACTAAAAATAAAAAATAAATTAATGAAACATGTTAAAGCATCCAGAATTATAGCCACGTTAATAACGTGTGTAAAAACCCAAACCGTTTGAAAATCGGTAAAAAATTCAGCAAGTTATGGTCATTTAAAAGTACCTGCAACATTAAACTCAATGCTACGAGTGAGCGAGCGTCGTAAGATGGCCGCCAGGTGATGCCGTTAGGGACTCCGCCTTGAGCCATCTAGCCTTTATATACATATCTATGCTCTCAACTATATATGTGGGTGTATGTATAATGTAATAATAATGAAAAAACACTTTTTTGAGATATCGTTCTAGTGACAAACTGTCCACACATCCCACACAATATGCAATGTAGGGTTGTTTTTGAGTAATAATAGACAAACCTAACCATTGGTTGAAATTAAGCTAAAAAATGTCCATATTTGATCCAGCCATGGGTTAAAAAACCCAGTTCATTTTAACCCAACGGTTGGGTTTGTGCATATTTTACCCAACAATGAGAACAATGAAAAAGTGTCATACAGTTAGTTTGTGTTGTCAGATTCAGTTTAATAAGCATTTTATCAAACAGACCAGTTTATAAAATGTCCCTTGCATACTTTCATACATACATATTTTTTATGAAATACTTTCAAAAACCATAATTGTAAATATAACTTTATGAGGTCATGTGTGAAATATTTTTAAGATTAAAATCCTGTATAGCTAAATTATTCATGGGTTTACTTATCCGATGCATTATCCAGTGTAAACTGGTTTGTAATTTCATGGTGTCTTGTCAGCAGGGCTTTCAAAACATTGCTCTGTTAGTCTGAGAATCGAGACCAACTCAACACCGTAACATTTACTCAACCAATACCTTGAATTTGGGGCTATCCGACCAGTGGCAGATGTGAGAGGCGTGTATGTTTGGTGACCCTATTGCCGCATAAATTACACGGTTCACCTTTAAATGTAAAACCAAATCTTTAATGTAAATGTAAAATTGTAATCGATTTAATATGATACCCAGAACACATCATAGGCCTCCTCTCATCCATATCCACCCATCTGTTCCTCCATCTCTCCATCAGTTTGAAATGTCAGGTACATCAATCTTCAAGCAGAGGGTGTTGATATGTCTAACCCTGCGTGAAGTTCAGGACCCCGGGTAATAAACATGCTGACAGCTGACAGACCCCTCAGTATTTTACCGTCACCAAAAACATTCAAGAGGAAAATGTTTAAAATGCATGTCTGCTCGCAGGCACGCACACACACAAACGCACACACACACATACACACACGCACGTACACCGTGTCTCAGGAGTTGTCCAGCATTGTTGAAACAGTGTAGGTCTGTGTCTTCAGTCTCTTCTTCATCTCTCTGATCATCTGACAGAGGGCCAGGGGGTAGCAGCAATATACCGCAGTCCAGTCTTCACACACGCTGCCCTACACACACACACACACACACACACACACACACACACACACACACACACACACACACACACACACACACACACACAGAGTAGATGCACTTTAATGTATTTTTACTAGATATTATTTTGGGCAAATTAGGCTTTAGCTGGAAAATAAAGATGTTTGTCCTCCGACAGATTTAACAGTTCTACCTCAATTTTTATTATATTTTTTCCGTACAGTCAACATTGTTGGGTTGAAATTTTAGATTACAGTTTACAGTAGTTGCTATTTTTAACATTTATATTATCAAAAGCTGGCTCATATATATATAAATTATTATCTCAATATTTCTTGCTAAAAAAATCACAAATGTATCAAATCTGTAATAGTATTACCATAGGATATTTTTCTTTTAAAACAACCCATGTTAGAGTTGAAGATTGGTGCATGAATGTTTTATAGTCGATATCTTTACACATTATTCACTGTTCCTATTTACAATTCCTGTACTTTAAGCCAAGAATAATAATGTACTACTAGGAATCAAATTTGACAATAAAATACAGATAAAACTATAAATGTACTATAAACATACACTATAAAAATATTTGCTGCCTTAAATTTTAAAAAATTCATGTCAACTTACTATTATTTATCTTGACAAGAGATGAGTTGCTGCAGCTTATAGAATGAAGTTGACTTTTTTCAACTATATTTTATAAGTTCAAACAACTCATCTGTAGTTATAACAACTCATCTTCAGTCAAGATAAATAATAACTAGTTGAAATGACTAAAAATAAGGCAGCAAATAATTTTTACAGTTTACTATAAACATGACACTTCCTGAAAGGAAAACACAACCATTTTTCAATATTTGTTTTTTTTATTGTGTGTTTTCTCAACTTAGATGAATTAATACATACCTATATTTTTTCAATGCATGCACTTTTAATCTTTGTACAGCGCATTGTGAATGTGTTAGCATTTAGCCTAGCCCCATTCATTCCTATGGCTCCAAACAAAATTTTGTGCCAATATACTTACTCATGTAACTACTCATTTAAATAGAGAAAACATGCAAGTGTTTGGTGGCTTCTAAATTCATCCCTGTTTGGAGCCATAGGCATGAATGGGGCTAGGCTAAATGCCAACACACCCACAATGCACTGCACAAAGACCAAGTGCACGCATTGAAAAAAGACATGGATATATTAATTCATCTAAGTTGAGGTAAGAACATAGTAAAAAATTGAAAAATGGTGGTGTTTTCCTTTAAACATAATGTAGAGGTGATTCAGGGGCAGAAACAAAATGCGCATCTTCTTAGAAAATGCATAAAATGTTTGAATTATTTTAATACATTTTTTTATTAAATTATGTAGATTGTGATTTTCATATACAACCCATTAATGTTATAACATGATAATAAAACACATTATGAACACATAAACAAATGCTTTGCAGCAAAACTTTTTTTTGCAATACATACTAAGCCAAGTTATCAGATGGTGAATAAAATAACTATGCAATCATAAGAAGTTATTGAGGACACAAATAGCTCAACAGGTATAAGGCATTGTGTTGGCAGTGCAAGGATTATAATAATAATAATAATACTAATAATGTGAAATTTCTATAGCACCTTTATTATGCTCAAGAATATAGTTATAATAATAAATCAAACAATTACAAATAAAGAGAACAGAAATGGGCAGAGGACATTTGCCATAGTCCAAGATATAAGCTACTGCAGTTGCATTTGGCAAGAGTTCAAATATTTGTATACATATAAAAAGCAGAAGAATTGAGACCAAACTTACAAAGAGTAAAGAAGAGATACAATATGATCAATAGTACTGATTAAACAGATAAATTTTAGTTTAGACTTTTAAAGTTTAGAGCAAGGGGCAGTGAGGTCCATAGCTTAGGAGCAATAACAGAGACAGACCTGCTATCTATAGACGGGTACACACAGAGGGTTGCAGAGATCGAAGTGAACCAGAAGGAATATAGGGAGAGAGTAAGTCGAAAAGATAAGAGGGAGCAAGACCATTGAGTGTTTTAAAGGTAAACAGAAGGACTTTGAAGGTAAAACGAGACAGCTAAGTGAAGATAATAAAGGGCATGGGTGAGACTAGTAGAGTGTTTAGTGGATGTTAGCATTCTCGCAGCAGAGTTTTGAATATATTGCAAATGGAAAAAAACTGCTATGTTAATTCATAAAATAGTGAGTTGCAATTATCAATGTGTGATGATGTGACAAAAGCATGTACCAGTTTTTCAGCACTTTTTGTACTGACACAGAGAGTTGAAAAAATGCTGCTTTTTACGGAAAATCTAAGGACTGTGAGCAGTCTATTGTAATACCTAGATTTTTGATAGTGGCAGATGGGATAATAAATGTAGCACCGAGGTTTAAGCTAGGAGAGACTTTTTTAACGGTTGGGGACAGGTAATTAAGATTTCAGATTTTAGACTCAGAAAGTTGGAAGTTAGCCAGGTCTTTAGCTCAGTGACACCTGCTGAGAGTGATGTGTGATCTGGTTAATGGAGTCTGGTTGGCAGGCAGTATAGATCTGAATTTCATCAGCATAGCAGTGGTGTGAGCAGATCATTTGTCCGATAGGCATGATGTTGTAGCTTTGATTCCCAGTAAATAAATGGTTTGGATAAAATGTATCTAACATGTGACCCTGGACCACAAAAACAGGGTGTAGCACGGTTATATTTGTAGCAATAGCCAACAATAGATTGTGTGGCTTTAAATGATCGGTTTTACGTTTATGTCAATAAGGATATTAAAGTAAAGGTCATGTTCCATGAAGATACTTTGTAAATTTCCTACCATAAATATATAAAAAATTTATTTATCTTTATTTTTATGTGTTGCTATAGGGATTAATTTAGGCAACTTTAAAGGGACATACTACTTTTTTTCAAAATATGCTCATTTTCCAGCTCTCCAAGAGTTAAACATTTGATTTTTACCATTTTTGAATCCATTGAGCTGATTTCCGGGTCTGGTAGTACCACTTTTAGCATAGCTTAGCACAATCCATTAAATCTGATTAGACCATTAGCATCACACTAAAAAATAACCAAAGAGTTTGGATATTTTTCCTATTTAAAACTTGACTCTTCCGTACATTGTGTAACTAAGACTGACATAAAATTAAAAGTTGTGATTTTGTAGGCCGATATGTCTAGGAACTATACTCTCATTCTGGCGTAATAATCAAGGACTTTGCTGCTGTAACATGGCTGCACAGGCGTAGTCATATTACGAAAATAGTCCCCTTGGTTACTTTCAATAGCAGGGGACTATTTTCGGGCAGTGTGTAATATCATTGTGCCTCCTGCAGCCATGTTACAGCAAAAAGTCCTTGATTATTATGCCAGAATGAGAGTATAATTCCTAACCATATCGGCCTAGAAAATCACAACTTTTAATTTTCTGTCAGTCTTAGTTACACAATGTACAGAAGAGTCAAGTTTTAAATAGGAAAAATATCGAAACTCTTCGGCTATTTTTTTAGCACAATGCTAAAGGTCTAATCAGATTCAATGGATTATGCTAAGCTATGCTAAAAGGGGTAGCGCCAGACTCGGAGATCAGCTGAATGGATTCCAAAACGGTAAAAATCAAATGTTTAACATTAGGAAAGCTGGAAAATCTCACTTTAAAGGCAATTTTTTAAGAGGATGTATACATTTTTACATATTATCAAATTACCCTTATGGTCCAGGGTCACATATGTGTATATCCTGATAATAATAACCCAGCTGTATTAACTGTATCATGAAAACACTACAGATATATTAACATTGAATCCTTACCCTGATTTTAAAGCGCTCTCTGATGCCCACTCTCATGGCAAACGTAGAGCCGGGCAGCAAAGGTAAACACAGACATTCTCCATACTGATGAGCAAGACTCAGGTCCAGACAGCATGGCACAAATGCACCCATCAAAACTGTACAGAGGAGAGGGGATTTATAAAAAAAATGTACATGATATTATATTTGATCCACTGCAAAAAATAGGATTAAAGAGATTCACCCAAAAATGAAAATTCTGTCATAATTTTCTCATTCTCATGTTGTTCTAAACCTGTATAAGTTTCTTTTATTTTAATGAACACAAAAGAAGATATTTTATATGATCTGATTAACCATTGACATCCATAGTAGGAAAACAGATATTATGGAAGAATTTGATAAATGATGATGAACACAGTTGACGGTACCCATTGAATTCCATGGTATTTGTTTTTCCTACTATGGAAGTCAATGGTTACAATCAGCTGTGTGCTTACCATCATTTATCAAAATATCTTCTTATGTGTTCATCAGAAAAAATAAATTCATACAGGTTAAGAACTTTCACTAAGAAAGTTCACTAATTTTCATTTTTTGGGTGAACTGTCTCTTTAATTGGAAAACTAATCTCCTTGGATAGTTTAATGGAAAATCATTACCAATTTATACTAATTAAGGAACAGTCATTAAATATGATTAAATGTGAGAAAACAAACAAACCAAGTCATGCATGAACCCAAGAGGGGTGAAGATTGTTATATATTATAGTCACATATTCTTGTTAAATTGCATGTACGCAAAATCCTGGTTTATTTCCAAGCATTGTTTCAAATAGGGCCAAACCCAGCCGCTGGGTTAAATTAACCCAAAAATGTTCATATTTATAACCCCCAAAAGTATATTTGATATGTTTCTCTTACATGTGCTGCTGTCGCTACACACGTTAAAAAGTCCCGTGCTCCATCCTCCTCCTGTCTGAGTGATGGTGGTCATTGTGGTCGTGGTCACGCCAAGCCCAGGTTGAGTGAGAACAGGAAGTTCAACCTTCTCACTTCCTGTTACATTCTCTTCCACATCGCTTCCACCTGGGGAGTCCATTAGATGCTGAAAAGGACACACGAAACCTCTTCTTAATCAAGAATATGGATGTGCAAGTCTTTAAATAAAATAATAAATGACTAATTCTGACCTGACCTGAAAGTTTTGACAGTTCTGTGAGAGCATTACGTCCCGTAATTAAATGTATAATAATGAGGGTCAACAAGTACAAAGTAGTGGATGTCAACTTGGCTGACAGTCCCCAACAATGACAACATACTGCCGAAAAAAGGGCAGAGTTTCCCGTAGTGACAGTGTCGCTTCTGATAGCCAGCTGGCTGAGAGAGCTGCTTTGAGCTGATAAGACCCCAGCCGTCTTAATATACACAAAATTCACACACAAACCCACAATAGGCTCAAACTCTGACACAAATGCAACTGGTTTATATCTCACAAGTCATAATATTGTAAAACGAACAATAGCTTGAGCATCACAAGAAGCAACACATCATCATGCACCAATGGGACCTGCAGGGCAACATATAAATATACCACTAGTACTTATGACCCAAATACACACATACAATTATAATGCAAAATATCATACAGTGAAATAATAAAATTATAAAAAATCAAAAAGACACACACATGCGAGACAAGCTTACCGCTGATTCAGACTGTATGTGATGCTTCACAAATGAGACAATGCAGAATAGCACGTTCACTTGAGGTTAATGTCTCACATCACTTCCTTTTTACAACACAGCTAACACGTATCAAACTGGGTTATATGGGACGACTCGCTTATATGTTTGGAAATGAAGTCTGTTCAAGTGTGTGTCTCTTTCAACGTGCTAATGTGTAGATAACCTCGCCTTTATCCAACGATGTATATGAGCTTTTCTTTAATAGGCCTTTCTCAGAAAACCGGCAGTGTATTGTTTAGATTGAAAATGTGACATCAAAAAGATTTGAATTATGTCATTCATATGAAAATGTCAGAAATACCAAAGCATTGTTTTAAAATGGAAAGATGTCAAACCAGAATAAGAGTCAAACCATTTTTTTTTACATTTTAAAGCACAATGTTTTCATATAAAAGGACAATTTGACTATAGAAACCATAAAATGTTATTATACCACAGGGCTGTTAAATGCTTCATTCTGATTGGCTGACAAAGGATGTGCATTTTTTTTTCAGTAAACACAGACCTCTGAAGTTGTTCCAGGTCTGTTGATGGCATTACAGTTCCAGATACCTACGCCAAATTTAACAGAAATAACAGTTTTCATTTCAACAAATAAGCATAAATATATGTGTGGAGCCAAAAAAAGAAAAGAATGAATAAATAAAATAATTAAAAAAAGAAGAAAATGGAAAAAACACATTGCTCGGTTTTTGCTTAATTCCTGTTAATATACAACTAGAACAATGTAAATACATATATAAACATTATGTAAAGGATAATGTAGGCAGCCAGTTGTTTTAACGTAGAAATATGCCAGACACTTTGATCAGGTCTTGTATCACACTAAAGGCGCTTATTTTGTGATAACAACCTACTGCCTGTACATTATCTTGTTTATTACCCGGCTATTTACCTCTTAAGTAAGATAAGGAACATCGAGTATTGATTTGAAATATTTTATTTGCTCATAATTAACAAATGCAGACCTTCCCCGAGAAAAATACATTTTTAATTTCGGTTTTAAAGGGACACTCCACTTTTCTTTAAATATGCTCATTTTTCAGCTACCCCAGAGTTAAACATTTGATTTTTTACCTTTTTGGAATCCATTCACGTGATCTCCGGGTCTGGCGCTACCACCTTTAGCATAGCTTAGCATAATCTATTGAATCTGATTAGACCATCAGCATCACGCCAAAAAACAACCAAAGAGTTTCGACATTGTCTCTATTTAAAACTTGACTCTTCTGTAGTTACATCGTGTACTAAGACTGACAGAAAATTAAAAGTCCTTTTCTAGGCCGATATGGTTAGGAACTATACTCTCATTCTGGCGTAATAATCAAGGACTTTGCTGCTGTAACATGACTGCAGGAGGCGCAATGATACTACGCAGTGCCCGAAAATAGTCCCCTGCCATTAAAAGTTACTAAGGCAGTCCGTAATATCATTGTTAGAAAATACCAACTTTTAATTTTCTGTCTGTCTTATTTTTTAGCGCGAAGCTAATGGTCTAATCAGATTCAATGGATTGTGCTAAGCTATGCTAAAAGTGGTAGCGCCAGACCCGGAGATTGACGGAATCAATTCTAAAATGGTAAAAATCAAATCTTAAACTCTAGGGGAGCTGGAAAATGAGCATATTTTCAAAAAAAGTGGAGTGTCCCTTTAAGATAACACGTTTAAATGTCACAAACATGCTATTTGGTTTAATCATTTGTAAATATGATGTCACATATGTTATTAAAAGAAATTAATTTTTAATTTTGTGTAATATTAAACTGTACAAAATGATTTGCAGCATCCAGGTAACTGTGTGTTATTAGTTTTGAGTGGTTGTTATCTGAGAATACACACCTGCAAATGTCACAAATGGCCAATCAGAATCAAGCATTCAAACGAGTGGTGTAATAAAGGTCAAAATTAAAGGTCAATTTCTTCAAATTGTTCTCATTATTGTGAACACAAGTGCATCTCTCTCTCACACTGTAAAATGATCTTTTCGAATTAGAAATGGAGGCTTTAGGTGACATGCGCAAAAAAAGTCCAACTCACAATAGCATTTTAAGCAAAAAAAACCTGTCAGTCTTCAAATAAAACACCTGAACTATGTCTTATGGTGTGGTACATGTGGTATAAGCAAAATAATTGACTCCGGTCCGTTGTATTATTCAGAAATAATCCACACCTGCTTTATTTATAAATAGGCTAATTCAATGGCCAGTTGCCAATTATTCCTTACTTAATGTGAATAGTGACGAATCGTGAATTTCAAATTTCCTGATATTCCAATTAAAAACAAACATCTTAAAAATGTTTCAATTAGTTACAGCAGGTGAAACAAAAATGACATCATTACCCAAGAATGTGCAGACCACATCCACAATATAACCTAAGGTGGTGTCATAGTCAGAGAAATTTAAAGAGATAGATTTAGATTTTATTAGCAATTATTTATTAAATGTTCACTGAAATTTGACAGATTGAGGACCAACAAAATATCAGACAACACAGACAAATCCTTGACACAAACTTATAGTTTGTAAGTACAGGTCTGGCTGTAAAATACAGGACAGATGTACAAGTTATAAATGGAAATTCATACATGTATAAACAGTAAGAACTCACAGAAATATCTTTGAAGCATCCATAGGGGCTTACACATCCTCTTTTCTCACGTTTGGAGCTTCTAAAAATAGTAGTGATCATAAAACTATAGTTTTGATTTCGTTGTAGTAGTATTACTCTGAACAAGCTGAATGATATAATCCATAAGTGACAAAAATGATTAATAGAGATCAATTATCCTGTTTATAATATCCAAGGAACATAAAAGTGTCATTTTATGATCTCTCAAACAAACATCTTGCAGAGCAAAACAATCCCCTGGGCTTTTATTATGGAAAATGTCATATGAAAGTGTTGTACTGATTTAAATACTGAGACTTGTGAATCATTTGCTGATGTTTGCCTCGATGCAACTTTAGTCTCAGCAGCTGGTTGTTTTATTTAGACAAAGAAACCTCTAGTAAATAAAATAACAGTTGGAGTCCCTCATCTTACTGGACCAGATAGGCTAAAGTGTCTCCGATGTCTATTTTCAGGCCATTATCAGTAATGTGAACTTTGTGTTCTTCCAGGCTGATGTTAAAGACTGAATTTTTTGAGATGGCGAGTTTACCCTCTTCTTCTTTTCCCAGAACAGGGATTCTTCGGGGACCAAGCAGAGGGTCCTCAAAACGCATCAGCTTCACTTTGGATATATCTGAAAGTTTTATAAAAGCATTAGTCTTGAATCACCAAAATGAAATAACAAGAATTGGCATCAAAACTATTTAGAGACTCGAGTCGTGCCTTATGTTTGAACGTTACACAAAGATATAAAAATAAACCAATTTACTTTTCTGAGATATTTATTCAATGACCTTTAAAAGACTACCAAACTTTATTTTTGAAAACATTTTGTTTAATAAGTGTACTTGGGCTGTCTTTCTTTAATGACATTTTCCCAAACAAAAAATACATTACAGTATTTCTTAGAAAGAGGAATGTTATAAAGATTTTAATCTCACCCTTGATCCCTCGGTTAACTCGGGATAGTCTGCGAATGATGGAGTCTTTGCTATCTCCCTGTCGAATTTCAATCTTTGTAGAGAAGAGACCATTGGCCGGCTGTGGGTTCACCATTGACACTGATACTCCCGGCTAATGGAGAGAGACAGAGGTTACAGCACATGATGATGGATTTATGGATTTTGCATCTAAAATGTGACAGTTTAAAGGCCCCATTAAAACTCTTTAGTGAAATATATGTGACCCTGGACCACAAAACAAGTCGTAATGGACAATTTCTTGGAATTTAGATTTATATATCACCCGAAAGCTAAATAACTAGGCTTTCCATTGTATAGTTTGTTAGGATATGACGAAATGCAACGATTTAAAAAGTTTGAATCTGATGGTGAAACAAATCAAAAGGCGGAGAAAAATCGCATTTAAAATCCAAATGAAGGCTCAAGAAATGCAAATCTTAAGGAAAATGTTTGTTATAGCGATCTCGACTGGCTTGCCGCTGTAATGAAGCTTTTACATAAAAAACAAACTGGAAATCCCCAGAAAATTGTGTTCGCGATTTTGCTGCATCCACTCACGAAACTAATTTTTTTTATATATTTATGTTAGGAAATATACAAAATATCTTAATGGAACATAATATCTACATAATATCCAAATGCTTTTGGCATTTTTATTTATTTATTTTGACTTATGCAATGTATTGTTGGCTAATGCTACAAATATACCCATGCCACTTACGTCAGTCAAACTCTAAAATTAAAAACTTATATACATACATAACTCACACCCTCAGTCTCAAATGTGAACCACATGAAACCCAACAAAAAAAAATATTAAAGGGGCCATGGCACAAGCTTTAAGATGTCAAATAAATCTTTTGTGTCCCCAGAGCACATATGAGAAGTTTTAGCTCAAAACACCATATAAATAATTTATTATAGCATGTTAAAATTGCCACTTTGTAGGTGTGCAAAAACGTGCCGTTTTGGGTGTGTCCTTTAAAATGCAAATGAGCTGATAAAATTCAAACACTGATCACAATGATGGTGGTTTGTTGCAATTAAAACTCAATTGTGCTTTTCTCTGCACTAAATGGCAGTGCTGTGGTTGGATAGTGTCGATTAAGGGGTGGTATTATTATAATAAGAGCTCCTTATGACATCATGAAGAGAGCCAAATTTCAACGACCTATTTTTTCATGTGCTTGTAGAGAATGGTTTACCAAAACTAAGTTACTGGGTTGATCTGTTTCACATTTTCTAGGTTGATAGAAGCACTGGGGACCCAATCATAGCACTTAAACATGGAAAATGATTTTCATGCCATGGCCCATTTAAAATATTTTTTTGTGATCGATCATCAAGGTCACATTTGAGTTCTCAGGTGCCTGTACCCAACCCTGGTCACATGACCAGCTATGACTGGGAGACCACTTAAAAAAAATGTTTTCTCATTTCTGATCTTAAAAAAAAACTTATATGCAGATTAGTAGTCTGTGCACTCCACTCATCTGAAACACAAGCATGAGTAAATAAACAGGAGCTTTCTCATTTTTTTTGGTAGTGCTTTAAGCAATTATTTACTAAAATGAATTTACAAGCAACCAAAAGCAAGGCAACAATCAAAAAGGAGGTTTTATGTCTGAATGAATGCTTGTACGCCTACACTGTAGTAATATGAGATGCACCAAAGGAGCATGACATGCACAAAGCGCTTCTAAAAATAGCCACCCTCTCCCCGCATGTACAGTGGTGCAGGGCAGATCAACCGTTAGAACAAACTGAGAAACAATAGAGAGTGTGGAGGCTATGACAATAGGCCATCATCATCACCTCAGATCTAAAGACACAGAATGGTTTCCCAGGGCAACAGTCCTCCTTTACTTTGTCATCGGCTTCAGAGGCGAACACCACCTCAATCTGATCCATCTATTGAGTAGGGAGATAGAGAGACACAATCGGTCAAAATCGCAGGGTTAGAGCATCACTTGCGACTTGTTTCAGTCTTTCAGTTTTATTGCTGCTACCTCGAGTGAATTGGTCAGATAAACAATGTTGTCCAGCAGTACAGCACGCTCATCGAACTCCAGTTCTAGATCAAGAACCCGGGGTCCTTTCTTCTCAAGGCTGTCCTGAAAACAAACAAGGACTTTGTATTTTTTTAACCAGAACACTTGACAATCTCACATAAAATGTAAAAATGACTGTATGACATGCAAAAAACGCCACCATCATTAGATAATGATTTTATCCGATAGCTATCGGCACATATTAAAAGTTCATCAAACACTTTCACTTCAAAACTACTCAATCTTGGCCTCAGGCCATTCAGAAATACTTTGTTTGGCAGAATCCACTTAACATCACAATGATTTTTCAGCAAAGTCCTCTAAGCGCACTAAAGAAGAATCGGATAAACTGAAGTTTAACTGAATTAAAGATAGTTTACTGAATATATTAGGATATTGACTGATTTTTTGAGCCTTTTAACTTTAATCAGAAAGGACAGTGAAGATTTTTGCATGCACTTAGAGGGTTTTGCACTGAAAGAATCAATTTTGCTAAACATAATTAAATAGTGCTATAGAAATAAATTTGAATGATACTGAAGTGTGTAAAATAATTCACTAAGCTTTTTTTAACAAAAACAACTTAAGCTACTGTAAGTTGTAAGCATGGCTGAGTATTAAGGCCAATTTGACAATCCAATTCCTATTTATATAGTTATATAATTACAATCTATATTCTTAACCCATCCCAAGGTTTAAGTAAATTTAAGCATTAAAGGGATAGTTCGGCCAAGGGCGATGTTGAACCCATGGTTTGCTCGCCCCCGGGCTGTCCGAGTTGCGTGTGTCCATCGTTTTTCAGACAGGCACATTTTCGGATGTTTTGGAGAATGTTTTGGATCTTTCTGTTCATTGGGTGTTGTGTTGCGGGGTCCAGCAATAGTCCACGACCCTCACGCCCAAAAAACCGCATCCACCCTTCACAAACTAAATCCACACGGCTCCAGGATGATAAACAAAGGTCTTCTGTGGGTAATCCGTGCGGTGTTGTTGTAGAAATATCCATATTTAAAATGTTGTTGACGTTTTGAACTGCCTTCCGGTGGCGCCGCCATTTTGGAGTGATGCGCATTCAGGATGAGAGCTTACGCAGCGTACAGAGTTTCTCTGCTGCTGCTCTGTGCCCCCGCCCTCCGAATTTGTCATACGTCACTAAGAAAAGTGCGTACACTACGCTAATCCTCTCTCCTGAGTCCAAGATGGCGGCGCTACCGGAAGGCAGCTTACAAAGTCAACAACATCCTAAATATGGATATTTCTACAACAACACCGCACGGACCACCCACAGAAGACCTTTGTTTATCATCCTGGAGCCGTTTGGATTTAATTTGTGAAGGATGGACGCACTTTTTTGGACTTGAAGGTCGTGGACTATTGCTGGACCCCGCAACATTACATTTAATGAACAGAAATATCTAAAATATTTTCTAAAATATCCGAAAATGTGTTTGTCTGAAAAACGATGGACATATGCAACTCGGACAGCTTGGGGGTGAGTAAATCATGGGTTTAATATCGTTTTTGGCCGAACTATCCCTTTAAAGGTGCATTGTGTAACTTTTAAGAGGATCCCCTGACAGAAACTTAAAGGTGACATAGAATGATTGAACGGAGTATTTATCCTTGTTCTGTGATGTGACATGTAGACAAAATGTTTTTAGTTTGGGTCTGTAATGCCTTAGAAGCTTCCTAAAAACCTCTCTCAGATAGCTCTATTAGGGTAGTGGAATTTAAACAAGTGGTTTTGCACCTATTTGGCTCCCCCTACTGGCTTAACTTGCAATCTCATTACTGATTGGCTGACTTTGCTGCCACTCAAAAAATGTAGCCAATTATTTTAAAGTGGAGGGGCAGTTAGATGCCTGTGATGTCATAAGCATCAGTTTTTTAGATTGGGCTGTTTTCTGGCTGACATTTCTAAAAGAGGAATTTCTATGAGACTGAGATGTTTAGCATGTCTAGCACTTTTTGTATGTTTGTGAATGTGGGTAGACTACCATTATTCAACAAAGACAAGGTAAAAATGGTTTTTCATTCTCTGTCCCCTTTAATATTATATACATAACTATATTATCTAGGGATGCACCGAAATGAAAATTCTTGGCCGAAACCGAAAACCGAAAAAGAGGAAATCAAGGCCGAAAACCGAAAGCCGAAACACCGAAAGAAATTATGCCAATTATTAGTACTACCATTGCACTTATGGTATTTTTGCGTGTAATAGAAATGGAGTCAACACACACAATTTGAGAAGAAAATTAAGCCAAACAGCATATGGCATAAACAAACCCAACTTCAGTTATTTAGGCCAGTGGTTTTCAAACTGGGGGCCGCGAGATGGTGCCAGGGGGGCCCCAGTTTTATGACATTTTATGAAATACATTAATTTATCATGAATTCTGTGTAATTAAATAAAAAAAATAAGGCTACTAACCAAAAGCACTACTTTTTTGTATAATTTAATTTTTTTTTATTAAAATTTTGAGTTGTAGAACAGTTTTTTGTCACAAATTTTCTTTGGGGGGCCGCGAAGGAATGTACCTTACACAAGGGGGGCCGCACGCTGAAAAAGTTTGGGAACCACTGATTTAGGCTATCTGCCTCACGTCTGGAAAAACTGATGAGTAGGCTACTAGTGACACATCAGGTTGTTAAAAGTTAAACTGTTTGTTTAATTAATCCTTTGGTGCTTGTTTGCCATGCAGTATACAATTAAAAAACTGAGATGTGCTAGTTGTGGTTTTGTTTAACATTAATGTTACATAATGCTGATAAAAATGATGACATTTTAATGCACGTTAAAACCCTGAATGGGTCGAAGGCTCAGTCAAATGTGAATATCTTCGTTATTTAGTCTGACATGTTTTTGTTTAGATAGAAAGTCATATTTAGCCTACCTTCTCCGCTGAAACCCGTTTTTCTCATTAATGCCAGCTGCAGAAAAAACTCTGCTCTGTTGTTATCCAGTGAGAACAAAAAACGGATCTAACAAATATATCTGAATTTAATATTATGTTACAAATAACGCAAGCTGGCTTGATACATTATTGCTGAGGGTGCAAAGTTACGAGCTTAATTTAACAACACTTCACAAAACGGAGCTATGTTTGCTGTTACGGCATTTGCAGTTTTCGGGTTCGTTATAACCATATCCACAGATAAAATTAATGTTCTCCGTTTCGCTTTCCATGTGTGTCTCGTGTCGTATTAATGACAAAATAAACAAGGCTATATAAGGAAGCGAACAAATCTCTCATGATGCACACGGCTGCGGCGGCGGAGAAGCACGTTTAACACCCGGCATTAAACTCTAAACACTTAAATGAGTCTGCAATCTGAATTACAAAAACAATCAGAAATACAAACATATTAATTTTCATGTATATTTTAAGTCTGTAAAAGACCGTAGAGGTGAAGTGAAAAAGGATTAAATGAGCAGTAGCCGTAATGCTGCGGTGGCGGATTAAAAACATTTGAATATCATTTTTTCCCCATTCTAATTATTATTGCAGATCGAATGTTTGACCATTCGTGCACATCCCTAATTTTAAAAGCAATCATGTTAAATGTCTGTTATTCTGGATGTTAATCTGAACGAATGTTTAGTCGGAGCTTGTGAAAACAGTACACAAATGCCCAGAGAAAAGGCATTGCGGAGGTTGCGGAGGTCCTGGTCAGAAATTCGGCGGACGCGGGTTTGAGAGAAATCTAGTCCACACCGCAGATATGTTACTTCAGACAAGCACGTGCAGGTCGCGGTTTCTGTTTGCGTCATCACATTATTTCGGCCGTATTTTTTCGGTGATAAAAGTCTTTCGGCCGAAAACCGAAAATCCACTTTTGGGCCATTTTCGGCCGAAAATTTTCGGTGGCCGAATATTCGGTGCATCCCTAATATTATCTGAGGTGTATAAAAATCTTACAAATAGAACTGTATTATCTTAAAATGAGCCGTTTTTATCTACATACACGTCTGTATCTTCAAGACGCTGTCATGTTTCTACAGTAGCCCTAAACTGACAAACTGCTCTACAGAGCGCATTTCGTCATTGCGTCGTCTCTGACGATGAGTTTGTCCTGTGGTGGCTACCGTAGTTTCACCATGCGTTTCGAAAGAGAGGGGTGAGTGGTGGACTATGTCTTTGGTTGCAATTTACCGTTTAAAATCTTACCGCTAGATGCTGCTAAAAATGTACACAGTGAACCTTTAAATGTAACATGTTAAAAACAATGGTAACACTTTACAATAAGGTTCATTAGTTAACATTAGTTAATGTATTAACTAACATGAACAAACCATGAGCAATACATTTGTTACAGTATTTATTAATCTTTGTTAATGTTAGAAAGCTTTTAATTGTTTGTTCATGTTAGTTCACAGTGCATTAACTAACGTTCACAAGATTTTAATAAAGTGTTTGTAACTGTTGAAATTAACATTAACAAAGATTAATAAATGCTGTATAAGTGCAGTTCATTATTAGTTCATGTTAACTACTGTAATCAACTAATGTTAACCAATGAACTTTATTGTAAAGTGTTACCAAAATAATATTAATGTGTAAACAAAGTAACATTTCATTCAATATTTGTGTTAAAAAATTATTCAAGAAAGAGATGTTAGAAGAGGATAAATGGGTACGCTAAACAAACACATGCATTGCGGGATGAATCATTCTGCCTAATTGGGCATATTAATAAAATATAAGACCATACAAAAAATTCACACAGAGAAAACTTGCAAAATGCGCTCCATATACAGTTAACACTGCATAAATAGTACGGTTGTTTGCTTTGTAAGTCCAGTTTGACTGTTCTCTTAAAGTACCAAACACCTTAAAATACCTTTATCATAGCTACAAATGGCATCACTCTCTTCATGTATTTCTTCAGCTCTGGCATGGCTCCCAGCTCCATGGCAATGACTTTATTGTCAGGCAGAGCTCCATTGTTGCTCTGCAAATGACAGAAGAAGTTTGAAAACAGATATTTGTGGATTTTTTCAGATTCAACCCTCTGCGTTCACTACTGAAATAGCAACAGAGTATTGTACAGAAACATAAATGTTACATAAAATGTTCCATTTCCATTTGCTTCAATATACTTTAACTGCCACACACTTTATGCTCCAGATATAATTGAATAGTGCAACGTTTCGACCATCAGGTATGATATAAAAGGGCTAATACAATGCAAAATATATTTATATTACATCTTGTAAAAATGGGAATAATATTGACTTTATTTCATTCTTTACTTTAACAAATGTGTATTTTAAATATGTAAAGACACTCTTTTAAATAAGACAAGCTACATCTCACTTGAAAGGCTGTGTTCTCTGGAGGTCACATACATCATCAATGTTGTCCCATTTTAGGAAAAGAAACAAATGCAAGCTTTGAATGACATGTCCTTCGAAATGAAAATCTTCTGTAGTTAATGAATGAAAGAGTACCTTGTAATGTTTGCCCAGCAGAGAGAGGGCGCTGTGCTGCCAGGGTGGGTAGGTCTTTGCCACGTAGATGCTACAGTGGGTGGGTTTGGCTGGAGGTTTATTGTCCCCTTTCTGTAGTTGTCAAAGAGAAAAAGAGTTAACAAAATACAAGAAAACTGAGAAGACAACATCATGCACTACACAAAACACTGGGATGGTGATGGCGCAGTGGAGAAGACAAACGCCTTCGGTGTGAAAGACTCGGGTTCGAATCCAGTGTGACACACCATTGTGTCCCTGAGCAAGACACTTAACCTCTAGTTCCTCCAGAGGGGTGCGACCTCTGACATATATAGCAATTGTAAGTCGCTTTGGATAGCGTCAGCTAAATGATTAAATAAAATAAAACATCGAAGTGTGCGTGACGCAATTTTCGTCATCAGAAAAGTGCTTGCGTTTGTACGCCTACTGCCGGATTTTTTAAACCCTGCTTACATTGTAAGTGCAGCACGTGCGTAAAGGAGAATGTAGTATGTAGATCAGGAGACGCATTGCATTTTGTCGCAATGCACATGTGTTAAATGTCTGCGTACACGTACCAGTGAAATAAACTATGCTTTGCAATGCTGTGCGTTCAACCATGCGTGTACATTGGCATACACGTAAAAAACAGACTATACTCAAGCCTTAAGAGTGCATGCAAAAGACAATGTTTAACTTGGAACGCCTCTGAAACATAATTTTTTGGTAGGCCCCACTATTGCTGTGTATGCACACCAAAAGCAAAGCATTGCATTCCTCGGTCTAGATAAGTTGCAGGATTTAAATTCACATCATGTTAATTTTGTGTTGAGTTTCATATTTTCAAATTGCGTGGAAGACACGTTTAAGGCGACTAGTGCATGTTCGCAGCAATCGCGTAACCCAATTCGCCTCATTCACATCGTCCTGTGCGAATTTTTGTCTGTTTGCATCTTTGCATTGACTTTGTATGAAATCTACTTACACAAATGATAACATTTGCTTCTGGTGTGCATAAGACCTCCAAACAATCATATAAAGTGTAAAAATATGTATTATAAATATGTAATATAGTTGTAAAAACGATCTTGTGTCCCTTTGAAATGGGTTGCTAACACTGTAGTTACAAGTTCTGTGATTTTATCATTTATATTTGGAGAACTTTAAAATGTAACAAATATAACTAAAGCCTCAACAATGTTTATCTGTTTTTGTTTCAAGCCACTGGCAGGATATTTTTCCTTCAGGGCCTAAACCCCATCAGCACAACTCCTTTGGATAACTCTTTATTCAAAGTGACGTCCATTAACA
Source organism: Misgurnus anguillicaudatus (assembly GCF_027580225.2). Classification (NCBI taxonomy): domain Eukaryota; kingdom Metazoa; phylum Chordata; class Actinopteri; order Cypriniformes; family Cobitidae; genus Misgurnus; species Misgurnus anguillicaudatus. Next base: position 14,578,877 of record NC_073345.2, read on the forward strand.
CAAGGCCACAGAAACATAACCGAGAAAAGCCTGGAGTCACAGCGGTCAGTTAGGGATAATGCACTGCTCTCATGTCAGGTGACAGAGCTGAAATCATTCAAAATGACAGCTGTAGACTTGATTCAGCCCTAAAGCGAGTTCTCTTTTGGTGGGATTTGCTTTGCATGCAGGACCTTTGGGGTCTGTAGGTGCAGGTATCACTTCAATAACAACTGAACGTTGAGGTGAAACTTGTCTTTTTTACTAAATACTGTACAGTTTCCTAATATACATTGCTGGGCTTTTCCCAAACGTTATTTATGATGTAATGATGTCGTTTTAACAGGGTTGTCAAATGAATATTTAATTGCGATCTCATAAAAAAACCAGGGGTGCACCGAAATTTCGGTCGCCGAAAATTTCGGCCGAAAATGGCATTATCGGTTTCGGGCCGAAATAAAAAATCCAGCCGAAAATGTAAACCGAAAATGAATGTCAACCGCGCCCCTTTCATCTGTGCGCTAGCGCTTGGGTTTCACTCAGCCTCACGGTGATCAGTCTCCCACCCCTCCCCTTCGTGCTCAAGCAGGTTTCACTCAGGGTCCAGCTGTTTGCACGCGTCTGCAAAGATTAAGCATGTCTTGATGTGTAAACTTTAGAGAAAGTCGCGCTATGTGTCTCTTACTGTAATCCATTAACGTACATTTGGCGAATAAAGCAATGAAACACAACGTAACGTTTTTATGTGGAGCGACTGTTGCGCTGTTTGGGATTCACCATCAGTCTCTGTATATGCATGCGTTTAAGTGCCCTTAAAGCCGAAATTATACTAGGGACGTCCGCGTATGCGCGCCATCATTTTCGTCATCAGGAGGGTCCTGCAGCCCAAAATTTGAGACCGCACGGACAGTGCGCGTACAGTCCACGTACAACATCGCATGCGCGTGAAAATATTTAGACAGGACACTCCACTACAAACAATTATACAAAGGAAATAGACAGCATTTGCACACATACTATCGTTTTTCTTCTTTAATTTTATTTCATCCATAAACAGAAAGCTGTGGAGCATGTTTGTTACCATATTGTTTGATTCCTGTTCTTTGTTGTCTTCTTGTTTGTTCTAAACTGTGTTTGCAATGGAGGATCGGTTTCTTTTCTTCACCTATCCTAATGTTTTAATGTACTGTAAATGTCTCCAAATCAGTGCTGCACTAGAGTAATAATTTGAATAGAGACGCGTTTAAAAAAAAACAAGCAAACATAAATTCTCTCTGTTATTGACAGGGCACATATAAACAAAATTCTCTCCACAGTATTCTTTTTCTAATAAAAACATTTGTTTATGTCCGTATAGATTACAGTCAGATTAACCTACTTAAGTCTGTGTCATTAATGTTTATCAAACAACCCATGACAAAGAGACAAATAGCTCTAAAAAATAATAATATATTTAATATATTGTGTTATGATTAATTTAATTTGATTTCTGTACCTAAAGCTAATTTCAGACCTTATTAATGTACAACTTTGTTTTCTTTTATAAATGTTTGCAATTTCTTTATTGTTTATTAGATTTTTCCCACCTGCTTTTTGCTGATCCGAAAAATAATCTGATCTGTGCCTCAAAAACTGTAATGTGATCCGAACTGTGAGTTTTTTTTATGTGTCACACACCCCTAGTAAAGTTAGCACACAGTGATAGCCATAAATGCAATTGTACTAATAATTGGCATAATAATTTATTTCGGTGTTTCGGTTTCGGTTTTTCGGCCTTTGTTTCCTTTTTTCGGTTTTCGGTTTCGGCCAAGAATTTTCATTTCGGTGCATCACTAAAAAAAACATATGCTAATTTGGTAATGGAAAGGTCCAAACAACCCCATTGCATTGTGGGATACACTATTCAACCATCAGTGTAACCAGCTAAAGCAGCTATTTTAGCATGATGTAATGTGAGTAAATAATCTTTCTTGCTTTTGGCTGGCTGCATGTAAGCCTTCAGACGCAGACGGAGGTCGTGGGCTGTGTCCATCAGATACTGCGAGGATCGGATCAATATCTCGTCCACCGGACCAGCAGTGGGCCAGCTAGCCTTCATTACAGAACTAGTCTATATAAAGAGAAAACACACGGCATGACGTTTTTAGGGGGTTTCAAAAGGATGGTCTATCCTGAAGAGGTTAACTGTGTAAGCTGCAGAATCCTCTTCATCTTTAGAGGTCATTTAGATATTTTAGTAACAGGTTTTAATTGTTAAAATTGGTAAATACATTAGCTAACATAAACAAAATTTTAAAAAAATAGCTGTTTATTTATTTATTTTTAATCGGTCTGCATCCCTTGTTTTTACCTTTTGTTTAGGGCATTCCTATTTTGGATTATGAAAAGCTCCCCACAATGGAACAAGACAATCTTTGTTTACATTTAAGATACATGCTTAAAAAAATCCTGCCTGTGAAATATAACTTGTTAAAGGTATAGCGGAAGATTTTCGTTTTCCGGGTGGATCACCTCTGTTATTGGTCATCCCAGATGTCAATCATTCTGATTATATGTTGACGTATAACCGTCGTACGTGCTCGCCTCTCGGTTCGCTTTCTGCACATGCGCACTTTCACGTGTATGTGTGTTGTGCTACGGTTTCAACCATTCATTGAAGCTCGCGTTCTCGCTGTGTTTTTTTTTCAAAATGTCTGAGGGTCGCAAGAGGAAAAGTGTCTACGAATTGTATGACAAGAAGAGAAAGGACTATAAAGAAAGAAACAAGACCAGACTGTTTATGGGAGACTATTTCACACGCTGGCTGCTGGTGTGAGCTAAAAGGACAGGTTGGGCTTCCCACGCGAAGTTTCTACAGGAAAGGTACATTTTGTCATGCTATTTGGAGAAATCCATTTAAAATCACTGCTAGTAAAAGTTGATGTAAGCTATGATTAGCGATGCTAGCCCTGGCACGAGTCACGAACCGCACAGACACGGTAAACATGCCGACAGCAACTTGTAAACAGAGCGAATAGAAGAACTAGGCTCCTGCATGTTCTCTCTCTCTCTCTCTCTCTCTCTCGTGCACGCGTTTAACAGGCGTTCCCTCTCGGGAGGAGGTAGAGAGTTTCGTGTGCATTTTTAAAAAAATACGGAGGGGCGGTTCTTTTAAATAATTCGGGAAAATCTTCCGCTATACCTTTAAGGTAAGCTTGCATACTTTTACTTGAAAGCCTCACAATGGTGCTAAGAAAACACCTTTTCTACTAAAGATTTAAGCAAAATGAAAACTCCAAATACAAATTACTTTACATCAATTCTCCAGGGCTGCATAACGATTAATCATGATTAATCGTTTGCAGAATAAACAATTTTGTTTACATCATATATGTGTGTGTGTGTGTGTGTGTGTGTGTGTGTGTATGAGTGTGTGTATGAGTGTGTGTATGAGTGTGTGTGTACTTTGTTTCATAATTATGCATATATGTAAATACACACAGATGCATGTAAATAATAAACAAATATTCACATGTGAATATAAATGTTTATATTTATATATAATTTATATTGTATATAAATACTTCATATACAGTATTGTTCAAAATAATAGCAGTACAATGTGACTAACCAGAATAATCAAGGTTTTTAGTATATTTTTTATTGCTACGTGACAAACAAGTTACCAGTAGGTTCAGTAGATTCTCAGAAAACAAACAAGACCCAGCATTCATCGTGTGCGCGCTCTTAAGGCTGTGCAATTGGGCAATTAGTTGAAAGGGGTGTGTTCAAAAAAACAGCAGTGTCTACCTTTGACTGTACAAACTCAAAACTATTTTGTACAAACATTTTTTGGGGGGGATTTAGCAATCCTGTGAATCACTAAACTAATATTTAGTTGTATGACCACAGTTTTTTAAAACTCCTTGACATCTGTGTGGCATGGAGTCAACCAAGTTGTGGCACCTCTCAGCTGTTATTCCACTCCATGATTCTTTAACAACATTCCACAATTCATTCACATTTCTTGGTTTTGCTTCAGAAACAGCATTTTTGATATCACCCCACAAGTTCTCAATTGGATTAAGGTCTGGAGATTGGGCTGGCCACTCCATAACATTCATTTTGTTGGTTTGGAACCAAGACTTTGCCCATTTACTAGTGTGTTTTGGGTAATTGTCTTGTTGAAACAACCATTTCAAGGGCATGTCCTCTTCAGCATAGGGCAACATGACCTCTTCAAGTATTTTAACATATGCAAACTGATCCATGATCCCTGGTATGCGATAAATAGGCCCAACACCATAGTAGGAGAAACATGCCCATATCATGATGCTTGCACCTCCATGCTTCACTGTCTTCACTGTGTACTGTGGCTTGAATTCAGAGTTTGGGGGTCGTCTCACAAACTGCCTGTGGCCCTTGGACCCAAAAAGAACAATTTTACTCTCATCAGTCCACAAAATGTTCCTCAATTTCTCTTTAGGCCAGTTGATGTGTTCTTTGGCAAATTGTAACCTCTTCTGCACATGCCTTTTTTTTAACAGAGGGACTTTGCGGGGGATTCTTGAAAATAGATTAGCTTCACACAGACGTCTTCTAACTGTCACAGTACTTACAGGTAACTCCAGACTGTCTTTGATCATCCTGGAGGTAATCATTGGCTGAGCCTTTGCCATTCTGGTTATTCTTCTATCCATTTTGATGGTTGTCTTCCGTTTTCTTCCACGTCTCTTTGGTTTTGCTCTCCATTTTAAGGCATTGGAGGACATTTTAGCTGAACAGCCTATCATTTTTTGCACCTCTTTATAGGTTTTCCCCTCTCCAATCAACTTTTTAATCAAAGTACGCTGTTCTTCTGAACAATGTCTTGAACGACCCATTTTCCTCAGCTTTCAAATGCATGTTCAACAAGTGTTGGCTTCATCCTTAAATAGGGGCCACCTGATTCACACCTGTTTCTTCACAAAATTGATGACCTCAGTGATTGAATGCCACACTGCTATTTTTTTGAACACACCCCTTTCAACTAATTCAACTAATTGCCCAATTGCACAGCCTTATGAGCGTGCATATCATGAATGCTGGGTCTCATTTGTTTTCTGAGAATCTACTGAACCTACTGGTAACTTGTTTGCCACGTAACAATAAAAAAATATACTAAAAACCTTGATTATTCTGGTTAGTCACATTGTACTGCTATTATTATGAACAATACTGTATAGATATTTTTTCTTAAAGGATTACTTTTTTAAATACGGCGCTTTTTTTGCCACATAAATTGCAGATTTCTGCATGCAAAATATGCGGGGCTTGCATGATTTCATAATCCCCGCATTTTCGTAGCAATAGGAATGTTGAGAAGTGACATAATTACGCGATGTGAACATCAATGAAAAGCTCCAAAAGCTGCAAACAGTTTTTGGAAGTTCATGCAGTTTTTGCAAGTTCACGCAGTTTCATCGCATAAATATCCCGCATATTCCATCACATTTTTTAAGAAAACGTGCCGCAAGATCAAGGATTTTTGCCAGCAACAATCACAAAAAAACTCTCCTAGAAGGACTGAGATGATAACACACCCCCATGTCACCCAGAATGTTGATGTCTTTCTTTGTTCAGTCAAAAAGAAATTAAGTTTTTTGAGGAAAACATTCCAGGACTTTTTCTAAATGACAATTGTTTTGCTAAATAAGACCCTCATGCCTCGTTTGGGATAGTTTAGAGCTCTTTAAAGCTGCGTTGAAACTAAATTTTTAAACTGCATTGAAACTGTTGAGGTCCAATAAATAAAAAATCCTGGAATGTTTTCCTCAAAAAACTTAATTTCTGCTTGACTGAAGTCAACATTTTGGATGACATGGGGGTAAGTATATATCTGGATTTTTTTTAAATTCCTTTAAAATAGAGTATTCCTTTAAAATGATGTGTGAATGTGTGTGTATTTATTTATATATACATAATTATTATACACAGTACACACACGTTTATGATGTAAACAAAATCGTTTATTCTGCAAACGATTAGTCGCGATTGATCTTTATGCAGCCCTACAATGCTCGATTTGTTTAGTTTTTTATTCTCAATCTTCGATGATGTCCTAACATCAGAAAGAGCAAGTAGGTCATAATTGACCAACATGAGCCCAGAGGAAGTGATATTCACTGCAATGCCTAAACAGGACCGCTCACAGTAAAATGTTGTGGTAAATTCCTTGTGAAAACAGCATAAAGGGGGTCTCACCTTCCCCAGCAGGGTCCAGGTGTGTTCACACAGGTGGGGGCAGATGGGAGCCAGCAGGAGTGTCTGGTACTCAATAAAGCGGAACACAAGATCTCGGTGCATGCCCTCGATGGCTAGCTCACGGTACTTATCCTTCGCAGCCTATGAAAAAACACAAACTTGTGTTGTAAAAACAGAACAGTCTCTATATATACTACTGACTGTAATTTATAAACATCAAATGAATGCTACTAAAGTCTCTCCAAAATAACTAAAATTGCTTTATATCTCTTTACTTAACCTAACAGATGTTGATTCAGACAGACAAGCTATTGATTTATCAGTCCATGTGTTACCTGGAACTCGAAGAAGCCGCTCTTCAATGCCTCTTTATACATCATCCTCTCGTAATGCTGCTCTGTTTTAATAATGCTGGAGTACATTTCACTGCACATAGAAGAAGTCAGGATTTCAAAAAGTTATAAAAAAGACATTCACAAAAAGTAAATGTTTGACAGAACTATAAAACAGAGGTCTACAACCATTTTTAAAGGCATGAAGAGAGAGGAGGAGCAATGTACCCCCAGTACATGTATCAAATTAAGACTAGATTAACATTCTTTGTTATGATGGTTACTTTACAAATATATACAATTATCATGGTTTTTTGTATACACATATACATACTGTTAACATACAAGAATTAATGTTTATTTTATAGATTTTAATAGGGGAACCTTAATTTTAATTAAGTTTTATTTTATAATATAACTGGATTTCAGTTCACTTTTTTATAATTTCTGTTATTAGCCTATTAATGCATTTTTGTATGATGCCTAATTAAAAAAATAATTAATTCATAAAAAAATATTTAAAGGACTCCTAGTAATACCAGGCCCTGGAACCCCTGTTGAAGACCCATGCTATAAACCAATGTAATCTCACGCAACTTATTCACAACACAGTTGAAAACAACAACAAAATAAACTTAACATGTCATGTTTTATAAATTCGGTGCTGTAAAAATAGGCAATATGTAAAATTAAAAGTATGAATATATGCACAATCCTACAGGCAGGATAAATTCCTGCATATGAGAGATGGATCTCTAGATATTATTAATATGACAGGTGCTATGAGGCGATGACCATGGAGTCTGTTTTAAGGTCTTGACGCTATTTGCTTTCTATTAGACATTAACCGTTGTGTCCTTTCTCATCTTTCTAAAAAAAAAATGTTTGTACTATGAGCAAATGGTGAGTCAAACTACATTGCTCCAGCAGCGCATGTGTCACTTACAGTATTGTTCAAAATAATAGCAGTACAATGTGACTAACCAGAATAATCAAGGTTTTTAGTATATTTTTTATTGCTACATGGCAAACAAGTTACCAGTAGGTTCAGTAGATTCTCAGAAAACAAATGAGACCCAGCATTCATGATATGCACGCTCTTAAGGCTGTGCAATTGGGCAATTAGTTGAATTAGTTGAAAGGGGTGTGTTCAAAAAAATAGCAGTGTGGCATTCAATCACTGAGGTCATCAATTTTGTGAAGAAACAGGTGTGAATCAGGTGGCCCCTATTTAAGGATGAAGCCAACACTTGTTGAACATGCATTTGAAAGCTGAGGAAAATGGGTCGTTCAAGACATTGTTCAGAAGAACAGCGTACTTTAATTAAAAAGTTGATTGGAGAGGGGAAAACCTATAAAGAGGTGCAAAAAATGATAGGCTGTTCAGCTAAAATGATCTCCAATGCCTTAAAATGGAGAGCAAAACCAGGGAGACGTGGAAGACAACCATCAAAATGGATAGAAGAATAACCAGAATGGCAAAGGCTCAGCCAATGATCACCTCCAGGATGATCAAAGACAGTCTGGAGTTACCTGTAAGTACTGTGACAGTTAGAAGACGTCTGTGTGAAGCTAATCTATTTTCAAGAATCCCCCGCAAAGTCCCTTTGTTAAAAAAAAGGCATGTGCAGAAGAGGTTACAATTTGCCAAACAACACATCAACTGGCCTAAAGAGAAATGGAGGAACATTTTGTGGACTGATGAGAGTAAAATTGTTCTTTTTGGGTCCAAGGGCCACAGGCAGTTTGTGAGACGACCCCCAAACTCTGAATTCAAGCCACAGTACACAGTGAAGACAGTGAAGTGTCACGGCTCCTCCCCTGTCTTGCAGGCGTGGTTCTTACTGCAGGCAGCAGAGGGTTGTTGGTAATTGGAGCCACCTGGGCTCAGTGTATTTAAACTGCCACACTAACCATTTTTCTCTCTCTCTCTGCTCCTCCAGGTATGATCCTGTTTGTTTGTTCTTTTGTAGTTTTTACTTAGTTTTCACTCAGTCATGTTTACACATACAGACTTATGCATCCATGCACTTTACATACATCCTATATTATGACATTTTCACATTTCATTCTTTTGTGTTAAGTTTATAAGTTTTGTTTATAATAAAGAAAATACCTTGTGGCCTATACCTGTAGTTGTGTCCCCTCATTATTTGCCACAGGCTATGAGTCGGCCTGTGACAAGTGGGGGCTCGTCCATAGCCTAAGTTAAAGTTAATTGTACTTTAGTATATTTAGGTTAACATATTTTTTTTTATAGTAGGATTGAAGTTCTAGTTTGTCTTTGGTTTATTATTTGTAGATTTGTTTATTTGTATTTTGGCATTAGTTTGGCTTATTTGACTACTGTTTTGTAGTAATTTGGGTTAGTAGTTTTATTAAGTTCAGATTGCCAATTTTTTTGTTTAAGGGGATGCTTGGGTTAGGCCATTAGTTTTGGAGAGAGCAGGGAGAGCCATGTATTTTTTGTTTAGTTAGCTTTGTAGCTAATTTGGTTAACAACTCACTCTGGGCCTTTTCTGGGTTTGTTGTCCAGGTAGGAGTCCTCTCCTGTTGAGGTTTATCAGCGAGTGTCAATAGGAGGCTCGTGGTGTTTTTTTTTTTAGGTGGCAGTGAACGTGGGTAGAGCTTCCCTTTCCCTTATTTCCCTACATCGGCTCGGGAGCACCTCCGTGGAAGTGGGGGGGCTGCCAGTTTCTGGTCGTCTTTTCCACTCCACTGGTTTTGTGTGCATAAAACCCCACCACATGTGACTGCACGAAGACTAGGGGTCAGTTAGTTGTTTTTGGAGGATAGTGGGGAGTGGCTCCTGTCCTTAAACCCAGACTGGCAACAGGTGAGTTGAGTTTTGTTTTTGGCATTTGTAATGAGTTGTATTGATTGAGGAAAATGTCTTCCTTTTTGAGTAGTTTTGTTCAGGCTCCTTCAGAGTTAGCCTTAGATTTGTGTACTAAGGAGCAGTTAATTAGATAGCTGAACATTATCACATTGAAATTGTTGATAAAAAACTTAAAGACACTGTTAAAGTTGCATTAAAGCAAGGTCTTAAGGAAGTAGGTGTTCATTTTGATCAGTCTGCTAGTGGTGAGGGTGCAAGTTTTCAGGGTAGCCCTTCATTAACTTTTGAGCAGCAGAAAGAGCTGTTGCTAATGCAGTTGGAGTTAGCACGATTGCATAATGCTAATAGACCAGCAGTACCACAGTTTGATGTTTCACAGAATCTTCGCTTGTTGCCTACATTTGATGAGTCAGATCCAGATACATACTTTATTTGATTTGAGCGTATTGCAGAAGCTAGAGCTTGGTCAGATTTGGACAGGACTATGTTGTTGCAATGTGTACTTACAGGTAAAGCACGTGAGGTTTTTTTAGCACTGAGTGTGGCTGACAGTAAAGTTTATGCTAAAGTTAAATCAGTAGTTCTGAAGGTCTACGAGCTTGTGCCGGAGGCATATCGTCAACGTTTTCGTTATAGGAAAAAGTTAGATTCACAAACCTATTCTGAGTTTGTTCGTGATTTAATTTCTGCATTTAATCGGTGGTATACAGCTTCTGAAGTTAGCACTTTTGAGGATCTAGCTAACTTAATTGTGTTGGAACAGTTTAAAGATTCTGTGTCGGACCAGGTTGCTACATATATTAATGAACGTAAAGTTAAGTCTCCAAGTGATGCAGCAGTTCTTGCAGATGAGTACAGGTTAACACATAAAAGCTATTTTGAGTCAAATAGTGCCATGTACCATAAAAATAATTTTATTCCTAGGAATAGTAGGTCCTCTTTTTCTGGAGCTTCTTTCCAAAGGCCGCAGCAGAAGGTTGGTTCTGGGGGATATAAACCTTCAGTTGATGATATTTGTCGCTACTGTTTAGTTGAAGGACACTGGAAGAAAGATTGTCCTCTACTTAAATCAAAGCAGTCAGGTCAAATTAAACCTGCAGTGATTGCAGCTCCCGTTACAGCTTCTGACTACCAATGTGAGCTTTTTCAGCCACTAGTTCAGTTTGGTTCTCGGTCTTCTCATGGTGATTTTTCTGCCTTTATTTCAGATGGTGTAGTGTCCCTGGTAGATGGCAGCCAAGATGTTCCAATTAAAATCTTAAGAGACACGGGGGCTTTAGATTCTTTTATTTTAGAATCTGTTTTGCCATTCTCTAAGGAATCTGATACTGGCAGTTGTGTAATGGTATGTGGCATGGGTTTAACTCCATTCTCTTCTCCTTTACATAAAATAACCCTAAAATGTGGTCTGATAGAGGGTAATATAACTGTGGGGGTTAGACCCCAGCTGCCAGTAGAGGGCATCCATATGATTTTGGGGAATGATTTGGCAGGTAGTAAGGTGTGGGCAGTTGGTAAACCAAACATCTTCAAGAAGCTACCTTCAGTGTCCTGTGCAAGTGTAGCTCCTGATTGCAGCAGTGCGTCTCCTGAGGTATTTCCAGTTTGTGTTGTTACCCGCTCTGCCTCTTGTAAGGAGGTTGAGAGTAAGCCAGAAAGTCTTGAGTTGCCAGTTAAACTCCAGATAGAACAATTGATTAGTTCTAGAGATTCATTGGTAGCTGAGCAAAAGGCAGATATTACTTTGACTGACCTGTTTGATAAAGTGGTTCCTGATTTAATGGTGAGGAATAGTGCTCAGTGTTATTTTCTTTTGGATGGGCTGTTGGTCAGAAAATGGGTTCCATACTGTAATCAGGGTCTAGGAGAACCAGTTTTTCAAGTAGTTGTACCTACTACTTTACGAAATAAAGTGTTGCAAACGTCACATGGTGATGTGGCAGGTCATATGGGTGTTTGTAAAACTTATGATCGCATACTCCGTTACTTCTTTTGGCCACGTTTGAAGCGGGATGTAGCTCAGTTTATTAGAACTTGTCATACGTGTCAGTGCACAAGCAAGCCAAACCAGGTTGTAAAGCCAGCACCTTTATATCCAATCCCAGCCATAGGGCAACCTTTTGAGCATCTTCTTATTGATTGTGTTGGGCCTTTACCACGGTCCAAGTTAGGCCATAGCTACTTGTTAACTGTTATGTGTCAAGCAACTAGATATCCAGCAGCTTTTCCCCTGCGTAACATAACTTCAAAATCAGTAGTTAAAGCATTAACTCAATTTATTTCAACATTTGTGATTCCAAAAATCATTAAGTCAGATCGAGGGTCTAACTTTACATCTCATTTATTTGCTCAGGTTCTCAAACAGCTTAAGGTTAAACACAACAAGTCTACTGCATTCCATGCCCAGAGCCAGGGAGCTTTGGAACGTTTTCATCAAACGTTAAAGTCCTTGCTTCGTGCATACTGTACAGAACTGTCTGCAGATTGGGAGGAGGGGTTACCCTGGCTGCTACTGGCTGCTCGTGAGGTGGTGCAGGAAAGCACAGGGTTTAGCCCTAATGACTTGGTGTTTGGTCACAAGGTTCGTGGGCCGTTAGCGGTACTACAGGATGGTGGTTTGCCTGAGGAACCACCTCGGAGCCTTATTGACTATGTAAATGGTTTTAGGATGAAGTTGTATAAGGCTGGTGAACTGGCGAAAGAAAAACTACAATGTGCTCAGAAGAAAATGAAACAGAAATATGACAGACAGGCTGAGCTGCGTGAGTTTAGTCCTGGTGATCGTGTACTTGCTCTTTTGCCTCTGGTAAGTTCACCTTTTCAGGCAAAGTACTATGGTCCTTTTACAGTGTTGCGCAAAGTTTCAGATTTGAACTATCTTATTGAAACCCCTGGTCATAGGAAGTCCTCTAAATTGTGCCATGTGAACTTGCTAAAATGTTATTATTCCCGTGATTTGAGCAAAGTGGAAGGTACTCTAGCAGTGAGGTCAGCGTTGACTGCTGTTTCAGTCACTGCATCTTATGGCATTAACTTTGTGGAGGGTGGAGAAGAAGAGGTAGTTAGGGTTTCGGATGAGGTCTTACAGGGTCGGTTGAAAAACTCCCAGACTTTGCAAAACCTTGATGTTTTGATAGACCATTTAGACTCTGAGAAACGTGAGGAATTGTTATCTCTTATTAGAAGCTACCCCGTTTTGTTTTCTGACACTCCATCTCAAACCCATTTAATTGAGCATGACATAGACATTGGAGATGCTAAGCCTATCAAACAGAGATTCTATCGAGTATCTGAGGAGAAGAGAAAGCAATTGGAAACCGAGGTGCGGTATATGTTGGACAATGGTATTGCTGAGCCAAGTTCTTCAAATTGGGCTTCACCCTGTATTCTGGTCAAAAAGTCTGATTCCACTTTTAGACCCTGCACTGATTATAGAAAGGTAAATAATGTCACTAAGGCAGACCTTTACCCTCTTCCAAGGATGGAGGACTGTATTGATCAAGTCGGGGCAGCAAAGTATGTTAGCAAATTTGATCTTTTAAAGGGATATTGGCAAGTACCCCTTACCAAAATGGCTCGTGAGATTGCTGCCTTTATCAATCCATCTGGAGTGTTATCTTACACAGTGATGCCTTTCGGCTTACGAAAAGCTCCAGCCACTTTCCAGAGGCTGATGAATCAGGTGGTCTCAGGTCTGGAAGGGTGTGCTGTGTATCTGGATGATGTGGTCGTCTACTCAGACTCCTGGGAGGACCATGTCCAGAGAGTTCAAGCCCTGTTTGAAAGACTGGTGTGGTCCAGGTTAACTGTTAATTTTGCAAAGTGTGAGTTTGCCAAAGCTACTGTTACATACCTAGGCAAGGTTGTTGGCCAGGGTTTTGTTTGTCCTGTGGAAGCCAAGGTTCAGGCTGTGAAGCAGTTTCCACAGCCTTCTTCAAAGAAAGAATTGATGCGCTTCCTGGGAATGGTGGGGTACTACCGTGCTTTTTGTAAGAATTTTTCTGTAGTAGTGGCCCCATTGACCAATCTATTAAAGGCCAAGGCTGAATTTATCTGGTCCACCCAGTGTCAAGAGGCATTTGATGCAGTTAAGGTTCTTTTGTGTTCGGCACCCGTGTTGGCAGCACCACATTTTGGGAAACCTTTCAAATTGCAGGTAGACGCCAGTCAAATAGGTGCTGGGGCTGTGCTTTTCCAGGAAAATGAGGACAATGTTGAGTGTCCAGTTAGTTTCTTTTCCAGGAAATTTAATAAGTACCAGAAAAACTACTCTGTAATAGAAAAGGAGGCGTTAGGACTCATTTGGGCTCTACAGCACTTTGAAGTCTATGTTGGTTCAGGTTTGACTCCTTTAACGGTGTTTACTGATCATAACCCACTCATTTTTCTGAAGTCCCTGCAAAATCCCAACCAGCGCTTGATGCGGTGGGCTTTGTTCTTACAACCATTTAACCTTGATATTAGACACATTAGTGGTAAGGATAATATCATTGCAGATGCCTTGTCTCGAGCTCCTTTAACCTAGTTTGTATCTCTTCCCTCTGTTGACCCCTGCTTGCTGTCTTTTCCTTTCTCTTGAATTGCTCCCTAGGTGCCAGGGCTGCTGAGTTGGAGGAGTGGACACTCAGTTGGGGGACACAGGGAAACCACTAGGAGCTGGGACTTGTTTGTTTTTTTTTTTTTTTTTTTTTTTTTGGGCTGAGGGTGGGACCCTCATTTTAAGGAGGGGGGTGTCACGGCTCCTCCCCTGTCTTGCAGGCGTGGTTCTTACTGCAGGCAGCAGAGGGTTGTTGGTAATTGGAGCCACCTGGGCTCAGTGTATTTAAACTGCCACACTAACCATTTTTCTCTCTCTCTCTGCTCCTCCAGGTATGATCCTGTTTGTTTGTTCTTTTGTAGTTTTTACTTAGTTTTCACTCAGTCATGTTTACACATACAGACTTATGCATCCATGCACTTTACATACATCCTATATTATGACATTTTCACATTTCATTCTTTTGTGTTAAGTTTATAAGTTTTGTTTATAATAAAGAAAATACCTTGTGGCCTATACCTGTAGTTGTGTCCCCTCATTATTTGCCACAGGCTATGAGTCTGGTGCAAGCATCATGATATGGGCATGTTTCTCCTACTATGGTGTTGGGCCTATTTATTGCATACCAGGGATCATGGATCAGTTTGCATATGTTAAAATACTTGAAGAGGTCATGTTGCCCTATGCTGAAGAGGACATGCCCTTGAAATGGTTGTTTCAACAAGACAATGACCCAAAACACACTAGTAAACGGGCAAAGTCTTGGTTCTAAACAAACAAAATTAATGTTATGGAGTGGCCAGCCCAATCTCCAGACCTTAATCCAATTGAGAACTTGTGGGGTGATATCAAAAATGCTGTTTCTGAAGCAAAACCAAGAAATGTGAATGAATTGTGGAATGTTGTTAAAGAATCATGGAGTGGAATAACAGCTGAGAGGTGCCACAAGTTGGTTGAGTCCATGCCACACAGATGTCAAGAGTTTTAAAAAACTGTGGTCATACAACTAAATATTAGTTTAGTGATTCACAGGATTGCTAAATCCCCCCCAAAAAATGTTTGTACAAAATAGTTTTGAGTTTGTACAGTCAAAGGTAGACACTGCTGTTTTTTTGAACACACCCCTTTCAACTAATTGCCCAATTGCACGGCCTTGGGGGCGTGCATGTCGTGGGTGCTGGGTCTTGTTTGTTTTCTGAGAATCTACTGAACCTACTGGTAACTTGTTTGCTACGTATCAATAAAAAATATACTAAAAACCTTGATTATTCTGGTTAGTCACATTGTACTGCTATTATTTTGAACAAGACTGTATATAAATGCGAGTTTTGTCATAGCTTGCTTCAAGTTCAGAAAACTTTACAACTATTAGCATTATGTGCGAGAAGAGCTTTCTTTATTTGGCAATGCAGCTCCTCGTGCAAGCCTCGAGAGACCTCTGCTGCATGAGCATAGAGCGCGCTAGCGACAGACAGAGAGAGAGAGAGTGCGACAGACAGAGAGAGAGAGAGAGCGCGCACGTAAGAGAGACCTGCTGTGTATTCACTGGCACTTATTATGAAATTACAGAAATTACTTGTTAATTTGTTATGAGTGGATTATGTTTCTCTGTCACACTCAGTCTAACATGTGGGAGTGCAGAGTTAACCACGCCTCTATTTACATTTCACGGTATTCATGGAATAGAAAAACGTGTTAAGCCTGATATTTTATTTCATGATAACGGAATACATCTTTATACCGCCCAGCCCTAGCTCCAGTGTTACCTAACGAATACTCGGTCATTAAAGGTGTCTGCTGGTCCGGTCCTCAGGTTATTTTGGTTGGCGATCATCTCTTTCACCCAATCCACCCATGCATAAAGTCGCAGGATTCCAGCATCCGCCATGGCCTCGACAAAGTTAGCATCCTCAACTGTGTCTCCTGCATCAGCCAGAGCCAGACGCATGCCTGAGATATGTTAGTGAAACAGAAGTGAAAGTCAAATTATGCCAACAAAATAAAAAATAAATCTCTCTGGCAGATTTGGTTTGAATAAAATAAACTCTACTGCAATTGGTCAGCCAGTGCGGTTCATTTGAGTAAGGGTGTGGTCACACTGCACTTTTAATACACATGCAAATGCATTAGATTAGAAACACAACCTCATATGAATTTGTATATGAAGGCGTGTGACCAACAGATGATCAATAGATCAAAGTGTGATCATTTCAGGTGGACAATAGATTGAAAATAACAGTATCGCACAATCCTATTTTGCACAATAATATGAATATTATTGGATATTATAGTATGAATATACATGGAGCGCTTACCATCTGCAGAAAACTTGGCAATAGCTTGACTTAAAGTGAGGAAGTTGCCAGTGGATTTGGACATCTGGTGGACAAAAAACATGGATAAACATGGCTGCTCTCTCTCCCTACTTCTCTGCCTCTCTCTTTCTCTCTTTGTGTCAACTTTTTTTTACTTTGTTTTTTTTACTTTTGCAAAAACCTTTCCTATAAACTTTTATTATGCTATTAACAACCGTTTTTACAAAGCAGATTAAGGAGGATTGTCAATATTTGTGATGCCATTATCACAAATGTATAACTAAAAACAAACACACATACTTTATTACACAAACAAAATTTCATGAGACAGACAAAGTGAAGATCAAAGGAAGGGCAGAAAAAAATGTATCTTACAAGATAATAAAGAAACTTTTACTCACCTTTTCAGAGTTTAGCAAAAGATGACCATTGGCTCGTACCGCTTGTGGCCATTTTCCACTATAGGGGCAGAAAAAAACATCAACAATAAATATACAAAGTGCCCCTCTTTGTATTAAAGCATTTAGCAACTGTTTTATTAAAAGCAAATTACAGTGAATTCAAGATACACCGGGGAAAATAAGTATTTGACACACCAGCATTTTTATCAGTAAGGGGATTTTCTTTCTTTAAATACACTTCATTGTTTCCTTGGCCTTGTGTTTGTCCATCCTCTTTTCATTTTCAGGTGAAATTTGTGTCAATAGCCCACGTAGAAATCCCCTTACTGTTAAAAATGATGTGTCAAATACTTATTTTCCCCGCTGTATGCTTTACCACCCTTGCACATATGTAAAATATATATAAATGAAATCTACAGTCTGTGTATACTCCACACACAAAATACTCAGATAAGAGTCGTGTACCTGTCATTAGGCCACATGGCTACATGGTTGTACAGATAATAGGAGAGGTGATTGGGCACCAGGTCTTTTCCTGACACCCTCACATCTACAGGATACCAGTATTCAAACTCTCTCCTGAGCTTCTGCAGGCGGTCTTTCGGGATGTCTGTCTTTGGAAAGAGTGCGGTTTTAAAGAAGATGTAATCCCACACTTCCCTCGTCATCTGCTCGGGTCTATGGGGAGAAACAGTGTTTATCTCTAGCATTTTGTAAATTACTATTTTTATCCTTGTAACACTGTACAATGTATCAAAAAATTATGGTGGTCATAAACCACAACAATTTCTATTTTATTTTTGCTTATATTTGATTCATCAACAGTATGATTATTTTTTATTTTACTCAAGCTAAATTTTGCATGCTTTGCTTAAGTATATTTATTTGCTGGTTTGTTTATTTTATTTTTAAACCAGAACAAACAAACTTCACAGACAATGTTAATGCATATAAAGATAAACCTAAAATAGTTTATCTAGACACAAATATATAAAAGTTGTATCACCAAAACAATTTATTTGCCATGAAGTAAAGCTTGAACAATCTTTACAATATGGTTCCACTTGTTAACATTAGTAAATGGATTAGATTAGCTAACATGAACTAACAATAAGCAATATAGTTTTTCAGCATTTATTAATCTTTGTTAATGCTAATAGTTATACATGTTAGTTCATTGTGTTTTAACTAATGCTAACAGTTACAACTTTCGATTTTAAAAATGTATTAGTAAATGCTAAAATTAACATGAACTAAGAATAATAAATGCTGTAGATGGTTTTTCATTGTTAGTTAATGTTAACTAATGCATTTACTAATGTTAACAAGTACAACCTTATTGTAAAGTGCTACATATATATGATTTTATAAGAATAATTGTCATGTCTACTATTACAAGTAAATCAAACAATATCAAAATGTATTAATAGTGCATTATTAATTTAATAATAGCTTAATAAAATGTATAAAAAATATTATTAGCAATTTACAATCCTTCCATCACAAATTTGTATTACGAATATACATTTTATGAGATTTTTTTTACCATGTATTGTTCTCATTTGCACAGTTTCTGTGTTTAATTTTTTTATTTATTTTTTAGTCAAATTAATAATAAATTTGAACTGAACTGAATTATTAACTATTTTAAAGATCACTTCTATGTTTGGATTTACAAAATCTGTAGTGTACGGTTTCTTTGTAAAAATGTAGCAATAAACTTTTTAGCCGTTCTCCTTAAGTGGATCCGAAGCTAATAATACCTTATTCCCAGCGGTGAGGGTCCTTGTCCGTTGAGGACCCCTCCTTGGAGAAGATGTGCCACAGTGTAGAAGGCCATGTAGATGGTGGAGTCCGACAGGGACTCAATGAGCCATTGTTCATCCCATGGCACCCGGGTTCCTATGGGAACCAAACGCATAAAAGATCTCAAAAATCAAGAGAGCTCTCTCTCAGAGGAACAGCAAGAAAATTGCTGATGCTATCGCTGAGTGGTTTGGGGGCACAAGAGCAAAGAAATGAGCGCATTAAAAAAGAACTACAGATGGGCCTTGTCCTTATGAAAAGACTTTGATTAATATGGGCTGCATACAAAGGTGGCCATCTGAAAATAGTTATTGATGTCTGAATACAATCAAACATTAGAAGAATTTGCTTGCTAACAAAACAGATAAGCAGATCTTTACCTAATCCATATGTTCTGGAGCAGGCGTGGTCCTGAAGCCAATCCAAAGTTGCTTCAAAGTTCTTCCTGGTTTCATCGCAGAACCTGAAGACCAAAGCATTCCATATTTCCACATTCACAACAACAACAATCTCCGAGTATCTATAAGACAGACAAACAGTGCGTGTAAGACACACTCACGTCTCCAGAGATGCCAGAAGGTCCGTAGCTTGTTTTTTCCATTCCACATTGCCGTAATCCAGATACCTGAGAGATAAAGTCACCAGTCACTGTCTGAGAAACCAATTCAGTCAAGGTATCCCTGATGTCAAGTCACTATGATAACAGCCAGACTCTAACCTCAAAGGATGTAACGTAAGAGAGGATGTAACATAATACACGTACTATATGAGCTAACCACTAACCATTGATCGCATAGCGCCACCACGCATTCATCTGCAGAGCGAGACAACACTTGCTTCTCTGGCTCCATGTAGATCAAAGCTTCACCCTGACAACACAACAACATGATGGGACATACATCAACCACTTTGGCATCATAATAATGCTAAATATAGGACTAATGGTGAAAAAGATCAAACCAACTTTTTCCACCATCATCTTCTGAATGGGTTTCTTCACATCCTGGACCTTCTGCCCCTTGAAACCCTCAACTAACATGATCTGGCAAAACAAAATATGGTAAGAGCAATTAGATCTAATAAGTGTCCATCCCTTACAAAAGTGGACTTGAACCAGTACCCACCCCTAAAAATAAAAATTTAAAAATAAGTGACTTATTCCATATTCATAATCTATTTGAGAGATGTTGGTGTACAGATGACCTGATCCCTTCGTAAAAGCCTTTGAGGTAGACTTTCTCTTTGGCTTCGGCAAGCTTTTCTCTGTCATTTTGGCTTTGAATCTTTAGCTCATCACAAACCAGAGGAGCCGACAGGTTTCCATATCCAGGAATCTCAATGATGGGAACCTGATGGGAACACGGATCATTAGATTCACCAAATCTAGAAAGATTACCCAAAGACTTCATGAAAATGCATATCCTGTGGAAACAGGAAGTAGTGGCAAGCCTTTAAGTTTGCAATGTAGCCAGCAAAAACAAAAAAATTAAAAGCTGAGAAAAAAATGAGTGCCGGGCAAAGATTAATCGCGATTAATCGCATACAAAATAAAAGTGATTTTTTTGCAATATATATGTGTGTGTGTACCGTGTGTAATTATTATGTATATTTAACCACACACACATTCATATATTTATTTCAGAAATGTTTTATTTATATATAATTTTAAAAAATGTATATATATATATATATATATATATATATATACACACACACACACACACACACACACACACATGTAAATGTTTCTTAAATACATACATAATGGGTGTGTGTGTATTTATATATGCATAATAATTACAGACAACACACACTCATAAATTATGCAAAACATCACTTTTATTTTGTATGCAATTATCGTGATTGATATTTGCCCAGCACTGACAACCACAGACACAAACCATGATTTGCTACCCATATTGCCAGTCGAAGGCAGGTACTATTTTATAATTTAAGGGGAGGGCACACTTTCCTTCTAGAGAAGACTTTATTGGACAAACATTTGAGAGGTGCAAGATGAGTATCTGTTAAAAAGTTTATCTTATCAAGTACATTAGTATATAAACAGTTTTAAAACTAAGACAAACTACTTCTAGTTTTGATTTCATGGGGATTGTGAGGAGTTTTTAGTATTCTTACCGGGTCAAAGGGTAGAACCATATAATCCTGAATGCCATACTTCTCTCTTAAAGCCTAAAAAAACAAGATTTGTCACACAAGGATCAGCCATTTTTGTAATAATATATATAGCATTTGCATGTTTTGTATTTATCTTTGTTTATTACACGGCTCGTTGGAATGCTTAATTCTGATTGGCCAGTCACAACATTTGCAGGTTTGTTTTTCCCAGATAACAACCGCTTAAAATGAATAACGGTAACCCGGATGCTGCAAATAATTTTGACAGGTACAGTTTAACTTTACACAAAATTAAATATAAATTGTGTTTTTATAACATGTATGACATTAAATTTACAAATAATAAAATCAAATAGTGTGTCCGTGACGTTTAAACATCTTGTCTTATCACCAAAAGTAAACAGGTTTTTCCTCACGGAAGGTCTGCATTTGTTAAATATTAGCAAATAAAATATATCAAATCAATATTTTATGTTCCTTATATTACTTATTAGGTAAACAGCCGTGTAATAAGCGGGAATATGTACAGGCCGTTGGTTATTTTTGTGAAATAAGCCCCTTCAGTGTAAAACAAGAGCACTGCTTCGCATCGGGTCTTGATCAGGGCTCATTTCTGCGATAACAATCTGACGTCTATACATTATCCCCTATGAAATATACAATTTCTGATATACAGTTCCTCTTAAACAATGATGATCATAATTAATCAATGAATGAAATGTAAAAATCTGAATATAGTATTGAAACAATACTATGTTTCCTCAACAACAACAAAAAAAAAAAACATGCATTTTTATATTAACTTAAAAATAATAATGCATACAAGCAGAGCTACAGTATGAACTTCTCATGTAATCTAATGAAAAACTTAAAACATCAAATGAACATTTACACCCAGTTATATTTCAATTTAAGAAATCCCTAGCTTTCGCCCATCTTTTTCCATCTGTGCACAGCGCAACTTATAAGAAACATCGTCCGTCTCTCTGGGAACTTAACTTTAAAACCAACCAAATAAAAAACGTTAAAAGTGAATGAACAAAAAAATGAAATGGTCTAAACCGAACACAACACCTGTTTCTTTTTGATGTCCCTCAGAGCGGCGATATCATCCGGCGCGTCTGATGGCACACTGGTGACAACTCCAGTACCTGCGTTGACAAATAAGATTTCAGCATCTTTTATAATGAATGAACGCACTCCAAACTATTGATGTCACACTTACACAAAAAAACTACTTTTCAGCCCACTTGTCTCAGAATCACAGGCAAACAACAACAATCTATATTAACATTTGACATTTCAATTTCAAGGAAGGCCTTTTTCAGGGTAACAACGAGAGCCCAAGGCAAAAAAACAAAACAAAAAAAACTGAATAATTCTCAGGCATGGAGCAGCCTGTGTTTGGAGTAATGTGGCCATCACCGCCTGAAGGCTTCATCCATTAAGAGTCATTTCCATATTCCATTTCTATACCACTTTCATTTTTGCCTTTCAAAACATAACGTAAATGCCGTTACGGATGCATCTTGTCAGCAAGGGGTAATGTAATGTGATGAGGTGATATTATGGGGTGGAGTCAGATACCTTTGTCTTCTTTGATAGTGAGCATCGGCAGGGCATAGATGGTCTTGTAGGAAGTAAGAGGAGCGCTCAGTGCACAACCAAGGATGTCCTAGGAAAGTAAAGTGAGCGTATGTGAGGAAAACAATGAGGGTACTGAGAAATTATAGATATTTATACAATTATTTGCTTGTCATGAGGTTGGTATACAAGTGTAAATGCCTTGATTCTGCATAGAGATGTCAACAAAATGAAACCGTCGGTAATGTCAAATGTCACTTTTACATGGTGTTTGGACCTAAATGTGTTTTCAATCAAAAAAATCCACCCTCTTCTTCTTTTTCAAACCCTGTTAAACCAAAGCAGTCACATTAGACATGCCTTTCTGATTCTCTTGTGACATCACACAAAAAAGCCCCGTCCATAGCCACTGACTGGATCATTTTACCCATGTATTCACATGAATCAGATCTATTTTAACTGATAGGGGCATTTTGGACAGGTATTTTGAGCTGAAACTTCACAGACACATTGTAGGCACACCTGAGCCTTATATAACATCTTGTAAAAATAGGCATTTGAAATAGGTTGATCATATCAAGGTCACCCAAATATAGGAGGAAAAATAAGAAATTGAAATTTTGCACCCACACAAAATAAGCTTTTCTAAATCAAGATATTCTGCATGTAAAATCTGCATATTTTACATTTTCATTACAATTAAATGTACAGATTAATGTTAACAACAGACAAAAAATCTGTTGAAACTTAAGACAACACAACTAACTAACTAACTAACTAACTAACTAACTAACTAACTAACTAACTATTTTAACTGTATTATAGAAATGTTTTTTCCCTCCTTACATTCCTTTCTTTGGTTTTAAAGTAAAGCTGATGTGTGTGAGAAACAAACCTGGCCCATAATCTGCATGATAACAGGAATCTGGCCGTTGTCTTTGGTGAAGCCCTGATAGGACATGTTCCTGGCCGAACGCTGGGTACAGATGAACAGTTCACCGCTGGCTGTCTCAAACACTATGTACTTCATATCCGGACGAACCCAGCAGTTCGTCTGACCGAACATGGTTTCGGGTCTCAGAGTTGCAGCTACCAGAAAGATCTTCTTGCCTTTAAGACCACTGAGAACGTTCCAAAAAAAAATAAAAAACATTCAGCGTGAAAACTTTAGTAACCAAGAACTAGTTAATTCATACATACATATAAATTAATCATAATCAATGTTGGGGGAGGGGCAATTTGGCATCTCCAATTTACCTAACCTGCATGTTTTTGGCCTGTGGGAGGAAACCCGAGTACCCGGAGTAAACCCACGCTGACACAGAAAGAACTTGCAAACTCCACCTGACCTAGCCGGGGGTTTGAACCAGGGACCTTCTTACTTTGAAGGTGCTACCCACTGAGCTGCCCCACCATTGTTTTAAAGGAATAATAAAAATACTGTTCTGTTATGGTACCTTACCTCAGTTTAGATGGATAAGGTTCATTGATCTTCATCTTGATGAGGGTGTATTCTTGCGGGGCGACTCCCTGTCACAGAAAGAGTTTTACTCCATAGGAAAGATAAAAACTAGTTATTTTATGATAATTAAAGGACTTATTAGATGAAAACCAATGGCCACCTCTCCTGTCTGTCTATCATGATCCATGCAGGGCTGCCCATCTTTGGGAGAGTATATTGTGTATCTGTAATAAACCAAAAGAGAGGAGTTTTAATTCTAAAATCCTAATGAGCATTTAACTTTTTTTAAAACATACAGAGCCCACAAAGACATTAAAAAGTGTATTAAATAGGACACAAGAAGGCAAATGATGATAGACTTGAGATGATTTTTATTTTTTGGCCATTTTTGCAATTAACCAACTGCCATACATAAAGTCACAAATCTGAGCCTTTTTAACTCTTTCGCCGCCATTGATGAGATATCTCGTCAATCAAGAGAAAACGCTTCCCTGCCAATGACGAGTATTTCCGGCTTTCCGCAATACCGCTATCATCCACTAGGTGCCCTTTCGCAACTTTTTAAACCCCAAAGTATTGCCCTATGGCAAGCGGCTGCATGTCCGTGTCTGTTTTAAATATCGCTCTGAATGGGATCTCTATGAAAAGTCCGTCACAAAAATGGAATTATCTCTGCTTTTTGCTCAAAATGTGGTGTTTTTGCAGAAACCTACCCCCATATTCAAAAGCTGATTACAAAAAGAACTACTGAAGGTTGGATGAAAAGTTTTTATTGTTTGAAAGCAGAGGGTCTGTTCTTTCATTTGGTATATTGTATGTTTATACATTTAAAGAAGAACATTTTCTGGGAGGCATTAAACTTTTGTGAAAATCATGAAAAACGCAGGCGCTGGCTGGCAATTTTTTTAAAACGCTGGCGGCGAAAGAGTTAAAGTCCTGTTCAAATTGTTTAAATATGTACCTCTTGCCAAACTTGATTTTATTCCTCTCTTTCAGAGTGACAAATTGCCACCTTACAAATGAGTCATAAAAGGGGTTCACATCCGTCGTGATAAAAGAACGACGCCAATCGACCTACAACATCAATGGACACAATGTCAAATTTACAACATATGCATTATAAAATAGTGGCTTATATAAAATGTCTGCTCATACCTTAAGACCCATTTTCTTCAGGTCGTCCACAGCAAGAGGAGGGAAATAATCCAGCCAATGTTCGGCATCGGCAAACTTCACGATCTCATCGTCACTAAGCCCCAGAGATCTCATGATGTCCCACTGAAACTTGGAGCTTCCAGACTTTGCTACAGCTTTGCTCTAAAAATGGCATGACATAAAACAGAAGTTTGACCGAACTTTGTGATGTGCTGTAATGTGCTAATATAATCTGGGCAATAGATAGATAAATGTAGATATACCTTCTTGCCCTTTGACTTGTCCTTGATGATGACCTCATCGGTGGTCTTCGACTTGTCTTCCTCCTCCTCTTCTTCATCAGGGAACTGAGGTGGGAACCCGTAGAGCTCCATTTCTCTCTTCAGCTTGTCTGCACATGCCTAAAGACATACACAGAGACATTAATGATTGATGTTGATTATGGATTTGATTGTAAAGTAGGAAGAGTTTGAATGACTCACTTTGATGGGCATTCCAGTACAGTGCAGACCAAATGGAAAAAGACATTGTTTTCCTCTCAAACGCTGGTAACCCACTGCAAACTGCAAGGCATAATAAGAAGTTATAATGTGCACATAAATAAATCATGTAGTTTCTATTTTTATGTCTAATCTTCATAAAAAAACTTTTTTAATCCTGTTTAAACTGCATATATCGTATGTGTACTACTTAGTTGTATCTAAACAATTTTTTGTGTTTTATAAAGCACTTTATAAAATGAGTTGATACCAAAACATTTCTACTTTAACTGACTCAGCACCAACATTTTTTATTTTGTGTGTAATATACATTTCAAGATAAAAAAAAAAACATTACAAAACATGAATATTTTCTTACAACTTACCTCACACTTTGACAGACAGAACGTGTGTCCAAGATGAAGTCTCCCATTCATGTAGGGGTAGGGAAATGTAACAAAGTATTTGTTCTTACTGGGTAAACAGAAAATAATAATTAGACATCCAAATAATTAGGTCTAACTTCAGTTCTTTAAGATAACAAACGTACTCAGTATTTTTGCCAGTGGCATCCGGAGCATCAATCTCAAAAACTTTCTCTTTCTCCCATTTCAGCTGGACCTCCTCTTCGATCTTCCTCAAGAAGTCGAGCTTCGCCGTTCCTTTACGTTCCTGAAATGACACATAACATCAGCAGAACGTGTTAAAATAATCACTTTCATACAGAAAAAAACCCCTAAAACCTAAAACCTAAAATTGTTATAAATAAATACTATCATTATTAAAGGCATAGTTCACTGGAAAAAATACAATTCTGTCATCATTTACCCTCAAGTTGTTTCAAACCTATATAAATGT
The DNA here is from genome assembly GCF_027580225.2 of Misgurnus anguillicaudatus. NCBI lineage: Eukaryota > Metazoa > Chordata > Actinopteri > Cypriniformes > Cobitidae > Misgurnus > Misgurnus anguillicaudatus. The sequence goes on from NC_073345.2 coordinate 14,604,985, forward strand.
CTTTGTTCTGTTGAACACAATGGGAGATATTTTGAAAAACGGTTGTAATCAAGAAAATCTGTGGCACCATTTACTTCCATTGAAGGAAAAAGAATACTATGGAAGTGAATGGTGCCCCTGATCTGTTTGGTTACAAACATTTCTTATATCTTCTTTTTTTGTTCTGCAGAAATGTATACATATTTAAAATAATGTGAGGGAAAGTAAATTATGACAGAATTTTTATTTTTAGTGAACTAAAATCCTACCGTTTGCAAAATAAAATTTTAAATGACAAATTATTACTATTTTCTAATCAATTTCACGCTTAACACTTGACATAACTAACAATTGACAAAAGTATGTTAAAATTAAATAGAAATGTTATGAAATATAATGAGAAAATGTTATTTCTGCTTTAAAATGATCAATTATCTAATATGCAAACTCATATTTTACTGTACATTAACCAATGTTAATCCTTACAGCATAGCATGTTTGCCACCAGGTTACTTTGTTAAACAATGTATTATAAAACACAAGACAATACTGAACATATTATTTAATTCTGTAAAACAAAGAAACATTAGCAGCCCTATTGACAGCCGTCACCTCTGTTACTCTACCAACAATCTACACCAATCTACACGATATTAAGATCAAAAGGTGATATACATGACATTTTTTGTGTGGATCAGAATATGTGATCTGTACTGTAATGCACTTATGTACATTATGCACTACATGCACATGTGGCTAGTTGCTAAAGATAACCAATGCTACTAAAGTGATCAGTGTAAATGCGTATCATAAAGCAAGAAGTACTTTACATAAGTACAAAAAGCAACAAATCGATACACACAATTAGCTTAATATAAATAAAATGTACCGTCATGCTGCTTTAGTGGCAAAAACTTCAGCAGTATTTCTGTGAAGGTGGAGATCCACGCTGCTCTACCGGCTGATGACACCGGAGGAAAACGCGCATTGCATTATGGGTAGTGTAGTTTTAAACGGGACTTGCGCCCTTAGCAAGTGCAAAAATGTTGGTCCATGTTGGTTAAACGTTTAAACTACATAGTTTATTATTCAAATATTCTTATTCTATTGTTCCAGCTTTATAGCTACAGATATATATTTTATACAGGTATATTTTCCTTATAACAATGTATGCATTGTTTTATGAATAAAACAGGGACGACAATAAATTAAAACACAATAAATAATCTCAGCATTTGAATTGAATGAACTCTTATGTAACGTTACCAGTGTTATTATTACTATGTGTGCCAAACATTCCTGACTCTAATGGTGCAGTTCCATTGTAAAGCATTACCAACAACCAATAACATCGAACTGATGTTTTTAAATATTAAAACAAATTCATATCTTGTTAGTTGTTTGTAATTTGGAATAAAAAAAAATAAAAAAATTGTAAACTAACAGGATGCAGTTTTATTAAAAAATATTTGTTTTAGACGTTGCTGTGAAAGCTGCTCTGTGATTGGCTGTTGTCTTGTGACGCTGCCGTGTGTCGTTGCACTGAACTTCCAGCAGCCCGTCCTCCGCTCAGTGACTACAGAAGGCTCCGTGTGTGTGTTTTTTTTAGACGATGCTAGTAGGAATTTCGCATAAACGCCCAGCCTTTTATCAGTATTAAACACCTGTGTGTCAGAATGATTATAGATAATGTTGACGCTTTGAAATCTTGGCTGGCTAAACTTCTTGAACCCATGTAAGTGATGATCAAAGTGACATTTGAACTGTTGCAGCTAACTAGCGCTGCTAACATGCTAACACGTTAGATGGCTTTCTAATCATGTACATGCACTAAAAACACTCGTTCAAGATCTGCCCCGTGTCTGATACGGGATTTAAATGCTTTGATTTATCATTTTGTTAAGTCTGTTTGTTTAGTAATCTTAAAAAGCGTCCCAGTTTGATGGCATGTTTGAGGAGGCTAAGCTAAGCAGCTTTACTTGCTGTGTGTGGTGTGGATATCAAAACAGTCTGATAGTTTTCACAGACTGGGCTATAACAGTATCAAGACACAAGCTATTTTAAATTTACTATCTTGGCATGTTAGCTCAGGGTGCTATCAGGAGGCAGCTTGATTTATTTCAGAAATCTGTATCTGAGTTAACTAGGTGGTTGCTACATTAGCAGCCAACTTGTCATGAGTAAGTTACACTTTTAACGTTACAGAAGTCCTGGTACATCACCAGAAACTTACAAGAGCCTGCATGTAGATACTTGACTTCTCACTGGAACAAATAGCTCCCATATACATGTATATTGCAGGTCTGTTGCCCCAAACACATGGAGCGTATGTGGCACTAATGTGAGATTTTTTGCAGATGTGATGCTGATCCAACTGCACTGGCGAATTACGTCGTGGCTTTAGTGAAGAAGGATAAACCCGAGAAAGAACTAAGAGCATTGTGTGCAGATCAGTTGGACGTTTTCCTCCAGAAAGGTATCATCACTTTATTGGTGTTTACATAATCTTTTAAATATTTGCATATATCTGATGTGTAAACGAAAGTCCATAAAATATTTATGTCTTCCTCGTTCAAACAGAGGTTGTTACATGCTTTATGATTGTGCAATGGCAGTCACTAATATGATTGATGGTTTTTACTTTCACAGAGACTACAGGGTTTGTGGATAAACTCTTTGAGTGTCTAAGCACTAAAAATTATTTGGGAAATCCACCTACTAAAGAGGAGACTAAAATCCCAGTGCCAAAGGTTGAGGAGAAGGAAGAGGTAAACATCATTTTTTTTCCTCTTAAACTACAAGAATAACAGTATAAGATGGAAATTGAAGCACTTTCTTGGCTGCGTAAAGGCCACTTCACACTGGTCAGACAGACTACAACAGACGCGTCTGTTGGAGTCTGTCTGACCAGTGTGAAACCCCTGTTGGCAGTTGTTGGATCAAAGTCAATGAGACTTTAGAATGTGGTTGTCTGTTGGTGTCTGTTGGGTCTGTTGGTGTCTGTTGGAGTTGGTAGTTGTCTGACCAGTGTGAACTGGCCTTAATACAGAATGTCTGGGCCTTACTGTCAAAACTTTAGTTTAAAAACAAAATTATTTGCATCTGCTAGCTGTGTTTTATAAATGACATACAGTATTTAATCTGAGATTGCTTCATTTGCACATTCTTTTAAGTTAAACTAGTGCAAAACTTTCTTCTCAGGCATTTTCAATGATAGTGCTTTGTATGAGCTGAAAAATGTTACTGTGCACATGTGATTTTTTTGTATTAAATAAGTAATGCTTTGTTGTGGATACTAAATAGTAACGTTTATTTTCAGACTGGTCATGTTGAAGATGACAGAGATAACCGAAGAAGACGAAGTCCATTAAGGAATCGTTCAGACTTGAATGAATCTAGGTTGGTCCTGGAACGGTAAGTGTGGGAAACAGTCTATTTTTGTTTCGTGAAGTGTTTAAGACGAGCCTTGCTGTAACGTCAAATTATTATTTGGCCAAAATTTAAGCTTAGTGTAAGCTACGAATATCATTGCGCAAGAAACCAGAGTCAGCATACAGTACGAATTTCGTCATCAGTATAGTATGTTTGTACTGTACACCCAACACCAGATTTTTGTAACCACCTGTACTTTTTGCAAGACTAGTATATAGGTATTGTAATTTTTTGCAATGCGCATGTGTCAAATGCCTGTGTATACATTTGAAAGTCAAATGAAGTACACTCTGCAAGGCTGTGCATTCATTTATGCAGCTATACTTGCGAATGCCACATGCGTACAAAACAAGTATATTCGGGCCTTTAAAGGGATAGTTCGGCCAAAAAAGATATTAAACCCATGATTTACTCACCCGAAGCCGTCCGAGATGCATATGTCCATCATTTTTCAGACGATGACATTTTCAGTTATTTAACAAAATGTTATAGATCTTTCAATTAAAGGAATAGTCTACTCATTTTCAATATTAAATTATGTTATTACCTTAACTAAGAATTGTTGATACATCCCTCTATCATCTGTGTGCGTGCACGTAAGCGCTGGAGCGCGCTGCGACGCTTCGATAGCATTTAGCTTAGCCCCATTCATTCAATGCTACCATTTAGAGATGAAGTTAGAAGTGACCAAACACATCAACGTTTTTCCTATTTAAGACAAGTAGTTTTACGAGCAAGTTTGGTGGTACAAAATAAAACGTAGCGCTTTTCTAAGCGGATTTAAAAGAGGAACTATATTTTATGGCGTAATAGCACTTTTGGGAGTACTTCGACACAGCGCAGTAACACCCTCCCTCTCCCATTATGAGAGTGAGAAGAGGAGCGGACTTTTCAGGCGAGTTCAGTTTGTGCATGATTAGATGATATAACTTTTTTTAATACTGTATCTTAAATCATGGATAATTAATACATTAATAAGATAAAACATTTCTGGAGTGTTAAAAATCAAAAGAAAAATTAAGAACAAGAACCGTACAGAACCGAGAACCGTGACCATAAATCCGCAATACAAACCGAACCGAGGGTTTTGTGAATCGTGCCACCCCTAACGATGATAAACAAAGTCCTTCTGAGGATCTGTGCATTTTCGTTGTAGAAATATCCACATTTGAAACGTTATAAACCAAAATGACTCGCATCCGGTAGTGCCGCCATCTTAGTCGCATCCGCATTCAAGATCAGACTTTACGCAGCATACGGAGGTTACTCTGCTGCTGCTCTGTGCCCCCGCCCTCCGAATTTATCATACGTCACTAAGAAAAGTGCGTACACTAAGCTAATACCCTCCCATGAATACAGAGGAGTCTAAGATGGCGGCGCTACCAGAAGGTAGTTATTTTGGTTTATAAAGTTTGAAATATGGATATTTCTACAACAGCATCGCGCGGATTACCTTCAGAAGACCTTTATTTATCATCCTGGAGCCTTTGGATTTATTTTGTGAAGGATGGATGCACATTTTTTGGACTTGAAGGTCGTGGACCCCGTAACTTCACATTTAATTAACTGAAAGATCTAAAACATTTTCTAAAATAACTGATAATGTGTTTGTCTGAAAAACAATGGACATATGCGTCTCGGACAGCTTGGGGGCTATGGTAAAACGTCACTGTTAACTTTCTAACTCTGACATCTTCCTTTGTGTGTTCGACAATCTAAATTTATTTTTAGAATTGAGTTACTTTTGAATAGAGTAGTTTTTTGATATTAGTTATCTAGTAACATTACTTTATTTCAAAAGACCCTCACATCACTCTAACCGCTGTTAATGTTTTTGACCCTCTTTATGTTTTACCACAGGGCAAGGGATGATCGCAGAAGAGACGACCGTAAGCGCTGGGAAGCGGAACGCCACGGAAAGAGCGGAGAGTCGTATCGGGATCGCCACGAGCGTCACGGAGGCAGCTCGCGGGGGCGGAGCTACAGTCGCAGCAGAAGTCGTAGCCGGAGCGGCAGCCGTGGAAAGAGCAAAGAAAGAGAGCACAACCAGAGGAGAGGTGATAACCATATCAAATTAACTACAGACTATATGTTGACTTTAGATATATCACTTGAAACTTCGGTTTTGTTTTGTTTTTTAAGCAGTAAATGAGCCACATTAGTGTACTACATAGCAGGGGTTCTTAACCTTTTGCAACTTATGGCCCACTAATGATTGTTTAAATACACTGAGGACCACCATTTAAAATTTGAAAGTATAAACAGAAAATTGAATAATGTGTGTATTTGCTGTTTTTAGAAAAAGCTATTCTTAATAAGTTTAAATCTACCATCTTTCAGCAGAACACAGATCCAAATTCGAACCGGAGAGGAAAGAGACAGAGCCTTATAACCCCTCTTCTGCCCATATGACTAACCCACATCACCAGCAGACCCATCCGCCCCCTCTGCTGCTTTCCCAGCACCAGTTCCCCACCTCGGGGAGCACTGGCATCCCCAATGCCGTAACCGTGGTAGCGCCGGCTCACCTGCCTGACAGCACCACAGAGAGCTGGTCCACATACTACAACAACCACACAGACGGCAAAACGTTCAACAAGAGCAGTGCTGTCAAACATCGTTGCAGGGACTACGACGGTAAGAAGAATTATAAAAATTTTTTGGGAATTGCATTGAACCAGATTTTAGTCACAGAAAGGTCAAATTAAATATAGTTATTCGCTTTTGTAAACATCTTTGTTGTGATGGTGCTTTTATGACCGCAGTTGCATTAGATGCATTAAATTAGATGAGAACATTAAATTGGGATGATTTAATTTTGTATACAGACATTTACATAGGTGTCCTAACATATATTTTTTAATACCTAGACATTAGTTTAACCCAGAATAAATTTGGCAATAATAGCATAATGGTTTTCTATTACAGATTTGCACAAAACTTTGTAATATTTTTTAAATGTCGATAAAAAAACTTGCGAAATGATGGCTCTTCCATTAACTGATGTTATGCGACTAAAACCTAATTTTTCCTCTTGCGATAAGACATTCCAAAAGTCATTGGGAAATATGTTGGAAGGTTTACGTATATCACAGCCATTATTAGCATAACCCATATAGTTTAACACTAGCCATTATTTAATAGGTGATGCAGGGGTTTCTGGGAGTGTATAGTATAATTTCACGTGAATGATCACATGACAATCATCTGCAAATGTGGTGAAAAAATTCTGTTGATTCCATTTGCGGAGTTTAAAGGCGGAGTCCACGATGTTTGAAAAACGCTTTGGAAAAGGAGACGGGCCGACTACCAAAACACACTTATAGCCAATCAGCAGTAAGGAGCGTGTCTACTAACCGACATCCTTGTTGTGTATGTGTGGGGCGAGTCTATCAACAGAAGGTCCAGATTCTATTGGGGTAGGGGCGTGTTTGTTTAGGTGATTTCAAATATCAATATTGTCTTTCAAACATCGTGGACTCCGCCTTTAAAGGCTAATGGAAATGCAACTAGTGAGCTTTATTAAAAAAGTTGAGTCTCTCAACTGAGGCTAAATTTTACAATCAACAGTAATTGCATGTTATGTTTTTATATGCCTGTAAAAGATAGACAGTTTTGTTGATGCTTGAAGAGAATGCAAATGAGCTGATCTCTGCACTAAATGGCAGTGTTGTTGTTGGATGGTGCAGATTAAGGGGAGTTATTATCCCCTTCTGACATCACAGGGGGAGCCAAATTTCAATGACCTATTTTTTCACATGCTTGCAGAGAATAGTTTACCAAACTAGTTACTGGGTTGATCTTTTTCACATTCTGTAGGTTGATAAAAGCACTGGGGTCCCAATTATAGAACTTATGTGTCTCCTTTAAGCTAGAAGTATAGTTCAGTTTTTTTGTAGTCTTTGCATTAATAGCGCATTTTTAACTCTGAAACATTATATAGGTATTTTCATTTTTTATTGTTGCTATTTGGCATCTTTTACACTCTGCTATCCATGACCCCATCACTTTAAATAACAGCAGTGATCAGTTATACAAGTTAAAGCTTCTCATGGATACAGAAAATCAAACAACCACTGAAGTGTCTTTTAAGTTCTCCAAGGGCACATTTTGGCCATCAGGGTGTCTCGTTTTAAAGGATCACTAATGACTTTGTATGGCCTTTGGGAGTCGTGTTTATATTTACAAACTTGTCTCTCTGGACCTGGGGTATCTTTCACACTGATGGGAGTTAAACATCTTCAGGGATGAATGGATAGATTGGTTGTGTAATGATCTTACTTAAGCCGTGATTGTTGTACGAGTAATACAAATGAACATGACCGTATCTTCAATCATATTTACTAAGATATGTATCATCTGAGTTTATTGTCTTATTGTTGTGATTGTTGTGTCTGAGCAGAGAAAGGATTTTGTATACGAGGCGATCTCTGTCCGTTTGACCACGGTAATGACCCTCTGATCGTGGATGACGTCACGCTTCCTACCATGATCCCGTTTCCACCTCCGCCCGGCCTGCCCCGGATGCCCATGCCACCCATGACAGAGCCTCCCCCGGGCATGCCTATGCCCCCCATGCCCCCTCACGGGCAGCCTCCACCTCCAGGCATCTATCCCATGCCAGGTAGGTGTCATTTTGATTTTGTATGCTGAATCCAGTTAATTATGTTTTACAAATATTTTTTTTGTCTTTTCATGTAAAGCAAAATGATACTGTGTTATGCAGCAGTACGGTTTAGGGAAAATTCTTTTAAGTGATGGGAATTATGCAAACCAATCAATGTCAAACTAAAATAGCGAATAATCAAATCCCTTTTACATAGACGAGTGTTTCAAACTTTAGCCGGATCCGCGTGTACTGTAGTGTCCGGCATGCATCAGTCTGCTCTTGTCTTGTTTTAGGACCTCCTCTCATCCCAGCCACTGGGATAGTCACTCAACCTCACTCTAGGAGCAGTAATTCTTCTCCTTTGGCCCTGCCTGGAGTAGGACCACCTCCTCCACCACCTCCTCCTTCTTCCTCCTCTTCCTCCTCCTCTGCCTCTCTACACCCTCAGTACAGTCTGTCTGAATGTAAGACTGCCACTGCTCTTTCCTTTTCTGCATAACCTGTGCTGTTTCTAAAGCATGCTAACTCACTCTCTCTATATATGTGTTTGTCTCGTAATGGGCCCATATAAGGTGTCACTTTGATGTTTGCAATTCAAAGCTTTTCCCACTCAGTGCCCTTATTAAACACATCATGGTTATAAATGATATCACAACCATAAGGTCATTAACACGACTGACTAAGTTGGTCAGTACATGTCTACACTTGTTCAGTATTCGACCAACCCCACCATAAGGACGTTAGCCATTAGCCAATCATAACAGTGGTCCACCTGTTTCTTGACGTAAATGTGGGCGCAGCCATCTTTTTGACTTCCGGTGAGCCACTAAAGCTAATTGTAGTCTATTGCGAAGGACACATGTGTGCCGTTTTTACTGGCTGCTTAATGTTTATTATGAAATCCAGGAAGAACAACATATTTTGTCCAGTTAGGGGTTGCCATAATGGCTAATACAAACGCAGTATTTTGCATAAGAACTGAATGTGTATATGTGGCCTGTATGTGGTCTGTTTCCACACATCCATCCAGTAAAACTTTTCATAGAAACTAAACAATAAATACAATAACTGTTTAAAAACTACTAATATTATGCTGATAAAAATATGGTGATTTAGCGGATTTATTTATTCTGCTACTATATATTAATACAAAAATGTGATTACAGTACAGAATATGTATGACATAATCTGCTTAGTTAAATGTTTATAATAGTTCGTAATGTTTTTACGCGTACTTTTGTTATGTTTTAAATGAAAAGCCAATACTTGAAAAAAAAATTCCAAAATGAGCAAATAATTGCATAAGCTCATGTCTCCACATAACGTTAGTGCATAAGAAGCGATGTAATAATATTTTCATAAAACGAAAACAATACTCAGTACATAGAGTAGTTTATGTTTTATGGTTTGTTCAAATAACTTAAAATGTGTTGAATGATACTGCTGACTGTGTCGGACTGCGTGAGGCTCGACGTGTCGCCATAAACAAGTCCATTAAAAATTGCTGTTAAAAAAACTCACACCAGAGGGACAGTTGTGACATTTCAAACCAACCCTGAAAAGTTAAAAACATGAGGTCTTTGTAAAATCCATGTACAAACACTCGACTGACTTTCCCATTGTAAAGATACTGGTTTGTGCTTTTATATTTGCGCATTGAAGACCTTTCACCTCCGATCAACAGCACGAAATGATTAAATATATCTTCATATATCAAGCCACTACTTAATTACTACACTACTTAATTAATCCTCACCCTGGTTCATACATGGCAGGTGTAGTAAATATTAACTGTTTAAATCATGTTTTATGCGTGCTCCCACTTCACTGTTTTCTACTGGCTGGCTATTGAACCGGAAGTCTCGGACCGGAAAGGAAATACGTCACATCACTTACTTTGCGTTCGAGAAAAAGGTGGATATTCGGAGTAGTTTCCCTCCAATTAACATTTTCTTGCTCTCATGCCATTCAAGATGTCCTCTTCAGCAAAACATTTTATTAAAGTACACTTTTTTTGAAGCATTGAATGTATTTAGCGAAATTGAAACGAGAATGGACAGATTAGTGCTAAATTCATAAATGGTTACTTCTGACTAGATATATGCAATAATCAACTTTGATTAAGTTTTTGTTTTAATTTAGTTACATAGAATGGTGTTATGGTGATAATTTTTATTTTTGGGTGAACTGTTTCTTTAAAGAAAGTGAATAATAAACGTACATTCTGGTGAAGTTAATCACTTGTGATAGTGATTTTGTATAAATCTGTTATTGTTCATAGATCTTTTTGCTCCTGTATAGCTCAGTAGTAGAGTATTGCATTAGCAGCGCTAAAGGTCATGGGTTTGAATCCAGGAAACACACATACTAATGAAAAATGTATATCTTGTAATGCACCTAATGTATACACCTTGCCATATACATTAATGTATGTAATGTCAATTTTTGTAGCCTGCAATGACCAACTCTAACCATGTAGTGGTGATCTTGCGACATTTTACAATAGGATGTTAACTGCACAGTGCACACATTTGAATCAGAAAGTACATTTCAAGAAATAACTGCATAATATTATTTCTGTTGGCTTGTATATACAGACAGCTATGATCCTGAGGGTTATAACCCAGAGGCCCCGGGACTGACCGGGCCAGGCCGAGCTCCATACCGACATTTCATTCCCCGCATCCAGACCCAGAGATCCAACCTCATCGGCCTCACATCTGGAGATGGACCAGCTTCGCGAGGTATTAGATGGGAAAGATAATCACTCTTGCGCTGTGTCTGATGATAATCAACCTTTTAGACTGGAAAAATGGCCTGTTGAATGAATGTAACTGTGGTTTATTTGTGTTTTTAGCAGCTAATATTGTTATCCAGACGGAGCCGTCGGTCACAAGCGTGTCGAACAGTGAGATGAAGTATAGCTCGGAGCAGGAGAACAGGAAGAGATCTCTGAATGCTGGAGATGGACCTCAAGCTAAAAAACCCTGGATGATGGACAAGTGAGTGAAATCAAAGTTTGCTTTTTGTTTTCCAAAGGTACTTGCTTTTAGATTTTGTAGCTTACTGTGTGTTTACAGATAAATATATTAGGCATCAGTTTCCTCAGGCTTAAAAAAAAATTTGGCTTGTGCAATGAGGACCTATGGACTTATTTGATTATTTAAATGATGAATGTAGTCTAATAAGTCAAATTTTGTTTTGCATGAAGGAATAGTTCACCCAATAATGAAAATTAACCAATATTTTACTCGCCCTCAAGCCATCATGTGGGTCAATGACATGACATGACATTTTGGTGTCCAGGAGCATTATTTTGTTTAAAAATAGCTTGATGCATGAAAAATACTGAAAAATAGCTACTTTCATGTAATGGGTAGGCAGGTACACTTTTTATGTCAGTTGGTACAACCAATGTATAACAAGGAAACCGCTATTTCATTAAACATCTTTTAAATCTTTCTCTGCCATTCGTCATTCCCTGCTAATGACAGTATTTCTGGCTTTCCGCAATACCGCTATTATCCACCAGGTACCAACTTATTAATTCCGGAAGTATCGCCCTAGGGCGAACAGTTGCATGTCCATATATGTTTTGAGGATCGCTCTGAATCTGATCTCTATCAAAAGTCCTTCACAAAAATTGAATTCTCACGTTTTTACTCAAAATTTGGTGTTTTTGAAGAAACCTACCCATTATTGAGAGGTTATAAAAAGAGAACTAATGAAGGTAGGATGAAACAGTTTTTTAAAGCAGATGATCTGTTCTTTATTTGATTAATTGATATATTGTATTTTTATATATTTTAGGAAACACATTTTCTGGAAGGCATTAAACTTTTGTGAAAATTATGAAAAATGCTGGCAACTTTTTTTAAAAACGCTGGCGGGGAAAGAGTTAATATAAACTAAAAACTATATTTATGAATTTGGTAACACAGGCAAAAGTTAATACAGGCATCCATGTAGAAGGCTCTTCAATGTGAATTAGTTAAAAAAGGTCAGGTGGTGCCATCAGGAAGTGATGTAGTAATTTGGTTGTACCACCTGAAATTTTTGGAATGGGGAAGTCGAAAAATCTATCTACATGCATTTGAAATGTTTGTAGATATTTTGAAATACTAACCTTGTCTAAACACATTTTTTTCAGACTTAAAATATGCATTACATTCATTTACAAGGATTTTTAAAATACTTTTTAGTCACCTTTTTTGTCATTGACCCACATCACCTTTTCTTTCTGTCAAACACAGTCAGAGTTATATTAAATAATGGAGCGGTTTCCCAAGCAGGGCTTATCCTTGTCTCAGACTCAAATCCATGTTTGAGCTGCCTTAAAGGAACACACTGACTTTTTGGGACTTTAGCTTATTCACCGTATCCCCCAGAGTTAGATAAGTCCATACTTACCATTTTCATCTCCGTGCATTCCATAACTCTGTCAGACGCACCCACCGCTAAGCTAGCTTAGCACAAAGACTGGAAGTGAATGGCTCCAGCTAGCATATTATTCCCAATAGGTGACAAAATAACGCCAACATTTTCCTATTTATGTGTTGTGATTTGTAAAGTCACAGCGTGTACAAATAACAAGGTCATATGAGACACAGCCATCTTTTAACAGTATACATACTGGGAACTATATTCTCAAAAGGCGAAGCACTTCTACTTGGGAGTGATTTGCTCGCAGCACCCGAGAACCCCCCTGGTGAGGAGCAGAGAGTTCGGTCAGAGTTGTGCTAATCACTCCGCCCATGTAACAGCGCTTCATCTTTTGAGAATATAGTTCCCAGTATGTATACTGTTAAAAGATGGCTGTGTCTCATATCACCTTGTTACTTGTACACGCTGTGACTATACAAATCACAACACATAAATAGGAAAATGTTGGTGTTAATTTGTCACCTATAGGGAATAATATGCTAGCTGGAGCCATTCACTTCCAGTCTTTGTGCTAAGCTAGCTTAGCGGTCTGTGCGTCTGACAGAGTTACGGAATGCACGGAGATCAAAATGGTATGTATGGACTTATCTTACTCTGGGAATACGATGAATAGGTTTATGTCCCAAAAAGTCGGCGTCTTCCTTCATTTTAAAAACAACTTGCATTGACACATCATAACATGTATCAGTGCCATTGTTTTGTCTCAAGATGCACACCAGTGTTGTTTTTTGTAAGGTATGCTTGTAAAAATTACTTCATTGTCCTAATAGAACTAAGGCCCAGTCTTGGATCAATCTAAACCTTGTCTGGGAAACTGCCCCAATATCCTTCAGCTTTATAATAGCATCAGATAGTTCCCCATTTTAAAAGCTATAAAGTATATCCATTCATCAAAAATGAATCCATGTGGTTATTAAATGCATTCTGAGGTGATGGGTTTCTTAAGGAAACTTTATATTTCATACTTTATATTTTAAACTTTATAAACCACAGCCGTACGCATGTTCCCGAGAGAGCTGACGTCTGGCGGAAGGCTACCTTACAACAACCCGTTGCTTCACCTCAGGAGACATTTAATAACTATGGATTAAATGGGTGAGTAAAATATGAGGTGAACTATCTGTTTAATTAATTTGATTGATAATTTTATTTGTCTTTTTCTTGCTATCACTGTATTTATCGTAACACACCAAGGTGTTTTCATTTTACCAGGCAAAATTTTAATAACCAGAATAAACCCACCTTCCCGAAGAAGACTCATTATGTAAACACCAAACTAGAGGTGCGCAAAATCCCACGAGACCTAAACAACATCACCAAACTCAACGAACACTTCAGCAAGTTTGGAACCATCGTCAACATTCAGGTGGTGTACGGGGGTGACCCGGAGGCGGCGCTGATCCAGTACACAGTCAACGATGAGGCTCGGAGGGCCATCTCTAGTACTGAAGCCGTACTTAACAACCGCTTCATCAGAGTCCACTGGCATAGAGAGGCCACGCCCTACGCACAGGAGCAGGGACCCGGTCAAAGCTCAAACCCTAGCCAACAGCATCCTACAGCACACAAGGTCAGATGCCGTCTATACTTAATGTATTTTCAAAGCTGACTGCAATCTTTTTGTCTATTGACATATTTTGATCGTGCCAAGTTGTGTCCGCAGGTTGTCAATAAGCAGCACCCTGCAGGAGCTTACGTGCTGAATAAGACCTTCCCAAAACACCAGGCAGCCACAGGAGTTTTGGGCACCACTGGCAGTGCTGAACCCTCCAGCCCGAGCCAAGAGCCCTCAATAGTAAGGAACACACTTATGTTAATACAATATAGCTATGCATTGTCTGTAAAGTCATCTAGTCTGTAAAATGCTTGGTAGATGCTCAAGACAAAAAAATAACATTGTGCGCGCACTAATCGATAATTGCCTTTTTGGTTCTGTTAAACAAGGGTTTGATGCCACCCTCCAATTTACAAAAGGGTCCATTCTCGCGTACGGTATTGAAACCTGCATCGAAATCGCTGGGCAAGACGGCCAAGGCGCTAGAAGCTCAGGAGGTTCTGAAAAAGAAGCAGGTGAGTATTTCCTTTCTCCATGTGTCACCTCTGTAAACTGATAGCAGCAGTTCATCTCGATTAGATTGCACTGTCTGGAATGTACTTATGAGTGAGCTTACGTGACCTTTGACCCTCAGGAGGCACTGAAACTGCAGCAGGACATGAGGAAAAAGAAACAAGAAATGCTGGAGAAACAGATCGAGTGTCAAAAGGTATGGCAGCTTTGAACGAACAAATGCTTGGAGATAAGTGCAGTGTGTTAAAGGAATAGGACACCCAAAAATAAAAAATAAATATTTTTAATTTATTTATCCTCATTTACATTTATGGATTTGAGAGACCCTGTTAGCCAAAGCAACAAGGTATAAATTAGATCATTATTAAGTTCCCTGGGGTCAAGAAGACCACAATCTTCGAAAAACATTCGATTTTCAATCGAAAACATTGAACACAAAGACTTAACATGTCAAAGGTCCTAAAAGCAGGTCCTAAAAGGTTGATAAATATCTTCTGACGTCAAATGAAACATTAATGAGAGAAAATTATTACAATTTTAAGCTTATTTAGCGATTTTGAAACCAAACCAAATGTTTACCAGTACTAAATTAAAATATGGCCGCACTACTGGACCACAAAAACAGTCATATGGGTAAATGTTTTTAAATTAAAGGATTAGTCCATTTTCTTAAAAAAAAAATGGATAATTTACTTACCACCATGTCATCCAAAATGTTGGTGTCTTTCTTTGTTCAGTTGAGAAGAAATTATGTTTTTTGAGGAAAACATTACAGGATTTTTCTCACTTTAATGGACACCAGCACGTAGCACTTAACTCAACACTTGACTCTAAACGATTTCAAACGAGGCATAAGGGTCTTATCTTAACCTATCGTTTGATTGTCATTTTTGACACGAAAAAAAAAAAAACTTTAAAACAACAAGTTCTTTTTCTATCTCCGGTCCTGTGATGCGCCAGTGCGACCTCACGCAATACATCATCACGTCAAGAGGACACGGATGATGTATGCGAAACTCCGCCCCAGTATTTACAAGTATGGAGAAAGAGAACCGTTCCGACGTTGTTGTATGTGGAATGACAATAATTAATGTCTTTGAGTCAGTTTATCCACAAATGTGTGTTTCATATATGTAACACATGACCTTTCGACGTCACTACGCAATTACGTGAGGTCACGCTGGCTCGTCACACAGCTGGAGGAGGAAGAGAATTTCATGCCTCGTTTGGGATCGTTTAGAGTCCTTTGAAACTCTGCTGAAAAAACTGTTAAGTGTTGAGTTAAGTGTTAAGTGTTGGGGTCCATTTAATTCCACTAAAATGAGAAATCCTGGAATGTTTTCCTCAAAAAACATAATTTCTTCTCGACTGAACAAAGAAAGACATCAACAGTTTGGATGACATGGTGGTGAGTAAATTATCTGGATTTTTTTTAAGAAAATGGAGTAATCCTTTAAGATTCATACATCATCTGAAAGTTGAATAAAGAAGCTTTCCATTGAATTGCATGGTTCGTTAGGATAGGACAATATTTAGCCGAGATGCAACTATTTAAAAATAAAAATATTGAGAAAATCGCCTTTAAAGTTGTCCAAATGAAGTCTTAAGCAACACATATAAATATTGATAAATAAATTGATATATTTACGAGTAGGAAATTTACAAAATACCTTCATGGAACATTATCTTAAATATCCTAATGATTTTTGGCATTTAATTTTTTAAATTTTGACCCACACGTTTTGTTGGCTATTGTTGCAAATATAGACGGTTTCATCGGACGCACGTGCGCTGACGCAATACACGTCTGGGCCCGTATCCCTAAAGAATCTTAATGCAAAAAGTAGCTCCTAGTGACACAATTTTAAGAAAATTCTTAGAAATGTGGGCGTTTACTCTTACAATTAAAGAAAAAGTAATCAGAAAGCATCTTAACCCTTAAAAGAGGTCTTAAGGTCAAAATTGTTAGAAGCACGGACGAGGACTTTTAAGAGGCTTAAGAGTTTTTTAGCAACCGGGAAAGTGGACAAAACACGAAGAGGAAGACAAAAAATGTTGCACACAATGAATGACAGTAAGTTAAAATGCAACACAGTAGATCGTGCAGGGAATCATGTTTGTGACCGGTCTTATTAGAGACATAATTATATAATATAGCGCCAGAAATAAAAGTAATCACTACATTAACTACAGTAACAGATTCTGTAACTAAAAAAAATGCAACTATGCAGCAAAGATGATTTAGGTCTGTTATAGACGTCTATAAAACAAAGTAATCACACAAACTTACAAAACATTGTGTTGCTGTTTATTTCCTATCTAATACGTTAAGTATGACATTAACAGCATATATGTACGTTTATAACACATATATATATATATATATATATATATATATATTAGGGCTGTGAAAATAACGCATTAATTCGATTAATTAATCTGAGAAAAAATAACGCGTTAAAAAAAATAACGCAGATTAATCCATTCCGTATTGAACCTGGATACATTCTAGCCACCATTTGACTGTAAAATAAAGGAGGTAGACGAGAACGCGCTGGCGGTGACTGGATCATTGACTGGAACATTTACTTATAAAAAAACGGCCTGATGGAAGTGATGATAAAAATAAAGTATGCAACGTCTGCAGCAAAGAATTTGCATATCATAGAGTTCGTCCACTCTAAAGTACCACATCATACAAAGCACATGGAGTAAAGTTCTCCGTCGTTACACGGATTTCCGTCAATTGCAAAATTATTAAATTAACTTTTCATAAATACGACGTGTATTCAGCTTTTTAAGTGGGATGTGATCAAAGCCTGGAGTGGAGCAAAATCACGTTCCTCTCTCCACTGTAAGCTTTCTGTAATCACTACGCACCGGATCCACTCTGGGTTTTCTGGCTGTAGCTGATGAGGTAAAACTTTATTTCAGCTAGCATGGACATACTTATAATGCTGGAAGGCTCCGAAGTTTTGGAGATCGATAAAGGTGTAAAGACCAATGGAGATTGACTTGGCTTAGCGGAATGATGAAGATTGGGATCAGAAAACCAAATATAGCACAGTATAGGTGTCCTGTATTTTGTGGGTAAATGATTTCTCTCGTACGTGATTACTCGCGTCCCGTTTTTGACTGCTACGTTGATCTAACCAGTGGCTGATAAAACGGGGTTGTTAAACTAGTGAGTACACTTTATGTGGCGCCACAAGAACCAAGAAGCAGATGACATCCAAATCCCGTGAGAGCAGTTCGAGAAATCATAACAGAAGACTGCTTCCTAAATGCTCTCGCGGTACTTTGATGTCATCCACCTGTCGGGTTCTTTATTTAAGGTTTATGTTCAATTGCACAAAAAAGCCCTGCAATTGATATTGCACTGTTAAACTTTTGGTAAATAATCTTCCTGAAGCACTTTATTTCCTTAGCATATTACTTTAGGTTATTTTTGTTGATTGTTATGGCCATTATTTGAACAGTGAAAATACTGTAATAATAAAAGAGTTTTTGAGCTTCATTGTCACTAATGCTGATTATTCACTGATTTATTTAAAAAGAAATATTTAATACTTTCACAGCAAAAATTATGTAGGCGATTAATTTAGATTAATTAATGACAGAGTATGTAATTAATTAGATAAAAAATTTTAATCGATTCACAGCCCTTATATATATATATATATATATATATATATATATATATATATATATATATATATATATATATATATATATATATATATATATATATATATATATATATATATATATATATAATTATAAATAATTATAGGTAAAAGTATACCTGCAATTTCAAATTGATTGCTAATAATAGATCGTATTATTACTCTTTTTCTTCCTTCTTGGACAACCAACCAATCACAGTCTTCAAAAGATAGTGTCACACGTAGCAACGGGGTCAACCACACCTCCTCACTAAGATAGGATTTTCCATCCATTCCATGCTCAGAGTTCACTGAAAATTTTCTGGAATCACTTCTAAGCTAAAACTCCTGGCAAGGAATTTTTAGGTTAAGTTAGGAGCTCTCTGAGAGGGTTCTCAGAATCTTTAGAGATACGGGCCCTGGATCCGAACTTTAATTCCGGATTCGTTTTTTTTAAGGCCTGACTAGTTGCTAAACTGATCTCTTGAACAAATGCCTCATCGAAAATAACAAATGCTTTGGTTTCCTAGGTAATCTACGTGTTGTTTTTTTGCTTGTTATATAAATAAACTAGGTTTAAAGAAGTCTGTTGTTATTTATTCCTAGCGGAGTTTACCGGAAGTTACGTGCGGACCACGGCAGCCGCTTGTTTATGTTTTTACTGCTGAAACAGTCTATACCTGCGCGACTTAAGACTGGTCAAATTTTCTCTCATGGCACACAAGAACCAATGAGCTTTAATGTTTCTGACGCACCACCATATTTGATTTTGAAATAAAGTTTTACTCATTCTGCGACATCCAATTTTTAAAAAGTTGCCTGTCAGCATTTTTTTGTGATTTTTCACAAAATTCCTTTCAGGAAATTTTCTTCTAAAAATATGTCAAATGAAAGAACATACCCTCTGCTTTCAAACAAACAAACAAAACGGGGGAAACTTTTTAATCCTATCTATATTTTTTTCTTAGCTTTTAAACTCTTAAATATGGGAATTTTTTAGCAAAAAGCTGAAATAATTGCATTTTTGGGAAGGAATTTTGTTAGAGATCAGATTCAGAACGATTATCAAAACATACACAGACTTTAAAATTGGTAAATAATTTTTTTTTTCATAAATTAGGTAAGTGCACAATCTAGTGGATAATTGCGTTATTGCAGATTAACATAAAAATTCTTCAGAAACACATTTTTTATGCAAATGTTTTTCTTAATTGACGAGATAACTCTTCAATGGCGGGGAAAGAGTTAATATGAAGCTAAACCTGAGCTGTTGTCTGAAGGTCCTGATAAACCGTCTGGAGAAGAACAGAGGGATGAAGCCAGAAGAGAGGGCAAACATCATGAAGACTCTCAAAGAGCTGACGGACAAGATCTCTCAAGTGAAGAACGAGATCAGCCCGGCCTCGCACGTCACTGCCAACACCACTCGTGAAAAAACAAAAACAGATGTAAGACCACACACTCATCATCATATTATCGGCGCATGCATGTTTTTGTGAAACTGAAGCGTGTTTATCATAAGGTTATGTGCTGCTGGTGTTTATTTGAGAGCTAGGTTTATGTCATACATATCATCATTGGTTTGTAAATTAAACCGTGAAACTCTACACATAGGCACAGAAAGAGTTGTTAGACGCGGAGTTGGACTTCCATAAGAAGCTAACGTCAGGAGAGGACACAACAGACCTGAAGAGGAGGTTGGGTCAGCTGCAGGTGGAGGTGAGCACGCTCGTATGTCTGACGCATGCAGATATCTAGAGAAAGATCAATGGCTTTAGATGTTTTAACATCCCTGAAACGAGAGAGTGACATCACATCTGGTTCTGGGCTTAAACTAGTATGTGTGAAATATGCATGTCATTACTCTGTGTTTCGTTCACATTAAACCGTAAGCACTTGCATCCCTCTCATCACGCTTATGCTTTTCCTTCTATTAAACTTTGATCAGCCTTTATATAAGAAATGAGAGCGAGATTTAGGGAAGAGAAAGCAAAGAAGGAAATGCATCAGCTGAAAGGTTGTGTTCAGTCAAGGCAGAAAAGAGAAACAGTGGTGCGGCTTTTTTAATCTCACTTTGGAGGCAGAATAAAGATTAAAAAGATTTTTGTGTTTCTAAAAGTGATTTAGAAGTTCAGAAGCTGATCCCAGAACTGGGGCGGCACTCTTTTGTGTCGCACTTTGGCCATGATACATTTTGCATGTTTTGCTCATACAGACTTGATATATATAGCCAGGGTTCCAACAGCTCCTTGAAATCCTTGAAAGTTTGTGAATCTG
The DNA here is from genome assembly GCF_027580225.2 of Misgurnus anguillicaudatus. Taxonomy (NCBI): domain Eukaryota; kingdom Metazoa; phylum Chordata; class Actinopteri; order Cypriniformes; family Cobitidae; genus Misgurnus; species Misgurnus anguillicaudatus. The sequence continues at coordinate 14,625,458 of NC_073345.2, forward strand.
GTGGGAAAAAAAGTTTTTCAAAATATACATACATAGATACAGATCATTGAAAGTCCTTGAATCTATTTTATGCAAGTTTTCTGGAAAAAATCCATATTATTCCCTGTGTAGTGTAGGATAATATCATTCAATTTCTAGTCTTTTTATGCACACATGCTAAACTCTTCACTTTAAATGCTTCTATCTTCTGTATCCGAATGTTGATTCATACCAAAATGCTTTTTTGTATAGTTGTGTTTGACACATGAAAACATCTCGGGTTACGTATGTAACTGTTGTTCCCTGAGAAGGGAACGAGACGCTGCGTCACTCTTGCCATTCTTCCTGCATCCCTGTAATGCCATCTTAGATAATATTTCAGATAGCGACATACTTCCTGGCTCCCGCGTCACCCTGTCTTTGTCGTTAAGCCTCACCATTGGTTGAATTTGATATACACATTCAGACGCACTTACCTCTGCAGGTGTCCCCAAAGTGTCACAGCAAATTAATGTGTGAACCATTTAAGATCCAAAATACTTTGAGCTCAAATAATACCATAAAAATGTGCATAAAATGTTCCACTAATAATTTTATAATTAAAACATATTTTAAGTTTTTTAAATCATATGCTGTCAAGGTTGTTAAATATTTTCTTGTGTAAAAGCATCATTAAGTGTGTTCCCTGGTATCAAACCCATGACCTTTTATGCTACTAACTCATTGCTCTACCATCACTACTGAGCTATACGACTAGATCTACAGTCCTAGATCCAACAGATCGCTTTATTTGCAGTGCACATTCACCAACGTTGTTTTATTTATATAACTATGTTCTATATCCAGGCAACTCGGCTGGGACTCATACCAGCTGGGCGCGGCAAGCCACCGGCAGCCCTAACTCGAGGCAGAGGAAGGGGCAGAGGGCGGAGCCTGAGGGGACGTGGCGGAGGCAATCACATGGTGGTGGATCACCGACCTCGAGCCCTCACCATTTTTGGCTTGACACAGGAAGAGAAAGAGGAGCTTATGCCACATTTTGTGGTAAGATTTGTTTTATATTCAGTGCAGACGTGGTGTACAACAGGCCTTAGTAAACGTATAACTTATCACCTAGTTTCTTGTTGTTGTTTTTTTAGAAATTTGGTGAGATCGAAGAACTCCGCGACCATGATGCTACTAGCGTCGTGATGACCTTCAAAACCCGTAGTGAAGCTGAAAACGTAAAAATGTTTTTGTAATTCATTTTCATCTGAAGTTTAAAGGTGCTGTAAAATGTAAAACTGTATTTACCTAGGCATAGATGAATAATACGAACTCTGTACATGTAATGACAAATCATGAACAAATTGTTTCCTTCTCCTCCTTATTAAGGGTGTCACGGTTCTCCAAATCCTCGATTCGATTACATTTCGATTCTAAGGTCACGATTCGATTCTCGGTTTTTACTTTTTTTTTAAAGCACAAAAAGTGCTATGCCATTTTTATAGACTTTTATGAAATATAATATCTGACCTTAAACCCGGAGATGCCCTGCCATGTTAGTCGTGCTCCCAGTGGAAAAATATGGTACACGCACATACCTGATAAAACGAAACTTTCAGTCAGATGAACATTTCTGTCAGTTCTTTGCACCTTAAAAACATGCTTTTATTACCGTCAGACGAGATTGTGAGACTATACCCCAATAAGTCATGTTTAAATGCTGTTTTCATAACTCTTAAGCAATTAATAAGAAGTTGTTGTGAAACTTAAACAGACGCTGTGCACGTGTGCTGTTTTTTGTTTCCCATGTAAAGAGCAGCTCGCGTGGTGTCTCCTGCATCTGTCATGCTATCTTTTGACTGGCTGTAGCTAGCTAAGTTAGAGAAGGTTGACTCACAGCACTCAACACGTGTTTTTTTTCCGGGTTGGCAAGCTGACCGGACGTGACATGGGGGCGTGGCAGCATCGACGATTCCATTTTTTAATTTGAAGTTCGAGGTTGTGACTTAATTTTGATAGATTTCGATTTAAAATCGAAATCGTGACACCCTTACTCCTGATGTAAACCTTGTGCGTGCAAAAGACCAGCCAACCTCAACATATCGTAACATCAACTGTGACGATACAGTCATAATATATGACCCCAACGTTAAACATAGGAAACACATTCAGTTACAATATTGTTACAATGCTAAAAACAAAGTTGTGACTGCTGAGTTAGCGCTACATGCTAGTTTATGCTATATGCTAGCGTTACACAAACTTACCACTCAGAAATATCCATTTCCAATCTTTAAATATTTGATTATTCCTCAAAATCTGTATCTTCATCTGATAAAGGCTTAATACGAGCTACTGACTTGAGCCGCACTGTAAAGCAACCAATCAGAGCAGAGCTCAACATTTAATATTCATGACCCTTCCAAATAAGGGAATGCTAAAATATTTAATTCTAGGAGAAATGGACATTAAAACCAGTTTTGGATCATTTTTGCACTTAATAAAGTCACATACCTTCTATGTAGATATCAGAGAACAATTTTGCATATTATTTCAATGCATTCTTTGGCACCTTTAACACATTTTTTGAAGTATACTTTGGCACCTTGTATCCATGGGTTATTGAAACAATTATCTTTTCCAGGCTGCAAATCAAGGAGCGACGTTCAAAGGTCGAATCCTGCAGATCTCATGGTACAAACCTAAAACTCCATCTGTGTCTACTGAACCAGAAGAAGAGGAGTCAAAAGAGGATGTCAACACTTCAGGATTACATGTAATGACACGAAAACATGACTTACTATATAAAACATTACTATTTATATTGCTCTTTATAGAGATCTTTGCTTTAATATTTTAAAATCTGCTATCTGTAGATTCAGGGAATGTATTTGTGTTATATTGGCAACATGCTGAAGACTAAAGAGGAAGAGAATAGTTTTCATCAATCGTTTTTGTTACATTTCCAGGAGCCACTCAGCCCTTTCCTGCTTCCAGAGGAAGAGGAGGAGGAGGATGATGAAGACGACGATTACGAGAGTCGCTCGTGGAGACGATGAGGAATAGGAAATGGCGTCACACTTTTCTTTGGAAAAGGACTTTCATTTTTATTTAGTTTTTGAATAGTCTAATTAACGTGTGATGGAAAGACAAAAGGTCTTTTTTTCTAGACGGTTTTCAGTATTTGGAGAAGCTGTCTCCGTAAAGGAATTTGAGAAGTCTGTAGGGATTGCAGTCTCTCTGCGTTTATATAATCAAACTCTCATTTTTGCTGAGATTGAATGCGAAATATTTCAATGAGGAAACGTTCTGTTTAACTGTGCATGACCAGATGTCAGTAACTCACAACATTTGTGACTACTGTAATTTTTTTATGTCTAGATGATTTTCTCTTGGCCCATGATATTATAATGTTCATAATGTCCACTATATAATTTGATGTGAAAATTCATCTGCACTTGGCGTCAATGGCAAGTCTCTACTATTGGATGCACTCGCTTGACATTTCTTAAAAGCATCTCTGATACGCTGTCTAGATGTCGAAACACGTATCTGGCCTCTAAAGTTTTGGCAAATACCCTCAATTATTATTTCTTCTCAAGATTACGTGCCACTTTGTGTAAATATGGTAAAGATAAACGTGGCACGCTTCGTAGTGGTCAATATGTCTGACCATTCATATTTATTTTTCACATCTGATGTTTCAAAACCAAAAGTAAAAAATAATTTCGGTAAAATATGATCTAAGGTGTTTTGAATGTCTTCTAAATTAATTCACACTTCATTTGCGCCTTATTGTCGGTTGTCCAGCTGACTTTTTAAGAGATCTGTGACTGTTTTTTTTTGTCTTTTTTATGTAAATTTTGTAAATGACTTCTGTTTTGTTTTAGCCATTGGAATGAATGAAGCTGCTGTTGTTCACATTCATAACTAGTACGGGCTCTTTGCAACTAAAACCTAACAATGTGTTTTTTGGTTGACAAGGAAACTTACTTTTGAAGTTTAAAGAATTTGGTTCGGTTTATATTCTTAGTTTTGCCAGTCCACTTTTTTCTGAAGCCAGAAATGGGTCAAAAATGTGTCCATTTCTGTAAACTTAAATATCTTGTAGCATGCTGGCATCTGTATGAGTGGGTTTAATTGAAACATAAAAATATAATATGTATGTATGCATATATATTTTTTTAATGACCATATTTACGTACTTTGCTAAAACTGTTAAGATATAAGTTTATAGTTCCTTTAAAGAAGGACCGGAGTAAAACATTCGATGTGATATTTAATAGCATGTTCTTATGCTGTTTGAATCCAAACATTCGGTGATAAATCTGTACGCCCCATACTTTCACGTCACTTGTACATAATGTGTTCTTGTAAACCTTCCAGATGGCATTTTCTCTTTTTCAATAACTCAGTCGCTCATAAAAGGTCTGGCTGGTATTCGTGTTGGTTTTGTACATGATAGAGTCATGGAAAAACTAATGTGATGGATTTTTCATCATTTCTACAACCCTTTTACTACACAACACATTAGTATAATGTCATACACTTAGCATAAATAGATTTTTGACTTACTGTTTATAAATTTAAAGATGTATGTATGTATTTTTGAGTTCTCTGTTTGTAAAATGGATTTCTAACAGTCGCATGTTTGCTAATTAATAAAGATAATGGAATGGGCAGGAGCTAAAAGAACATCAAGAGAAAAAAAAACAAAAGATTTAAGTTCAATTGGCCTAACAGTTTGCAACAAAATGCAAAGAAAAATATAGAAATATCAAGAGAGAGAGAAAAAAAAATATCCATGATCCATTCCAAGAATTAATCCCTTCTGAAACAGTTGTCCTGTTTTTTCTTCGTGTGTGCGTGTTTGGAGATATAACAGTTAAACTTGAAATATCACATTTCTTTATAGAAGAAATAGTTTTTCCCACTTTTAAGGAGACTGGAAGTTTAACTCCTTGTTCAACCGAGAAGCGATCTTTATCTATTCTCTTTTTCTTATACTTCTTAAGAAAAATTATATATACTTCAGACCTATTAAGGCTCATATAGTCACGTGGTCATGAAGTAATTTCAATTATAACCACTACAAAAGAAACAAACTGAAATTATAGCAGTGCGTGTTGTTACAAAGGGAATCTGCTGTTTATTAACACTCATTAAAAATACTTTTGAAATAGGAAATAAATTATTTCCTCACTTTATTCAAATGTTCTCCATAAAAACAGCATACAATTGCAAAATTAAAAAAATTGGATGAATGTCGATATTCGATAAATATCTCTGTATTTTCCACAAAGTGTGATGCACGTTTACACGCAAGTCTAAGCTTCATGTGAGATGTCACACTCAAAAGACAAAAAATGTGAAAATATACAGCTGTACAACATGCAAGCTTATTGGAAAATGTAATGTTACGTCTGACCTTAGTTAACATTTCTGGCAGCTAATACCTGTAATGCTAGTAGGCAACACACCGGAATAACAACCACACAAAAACAACAATGTTCATGGTAATATAACAAGTGCAAAAAGATGCTAAACTTGATAAAAAAAGCCAAAATATACCTATTGGGGGAAGGAAAGGGTTACTGCCGGAAGAGATATAAAGTTTGACTTCATGCGTTACTGCAAAAACTGACAGGCAGATGACATCAAAGTACTGCAAGAGTGATTCGAAATTAGACTTTCCCATGATTTCTCGGATAGCTCTTGGGGTACTTTGACATCGGTCGCCTGATGGTTCTTGCAGTGCTGCATGAATCGAACAATCCTATACACTTACAGGCCACTTTATTTAGGTACGCCCGTTCAATTGCTTGTTAACATAAACTGCTAATCAGCCAATCAATTGGTAGTAACTCGATCCATTTAGACGTGGTAAAGATGACTTGCTGAAGTTCAAACCAAGCATCAGAATGCTAAAGAAAGGCGATTCAAGTGCCTTTGAAAGTGCCGTGGTTGTTGGTGCCAGGCGGTATTTCAAAAACTTCTGACCTGCAGAGTATTTCATGCACAACCATTTCTATGCTTTACAGAGAATGGAAAAAAGAAAATATCCAGTGAGTGGCAGTTGAGTTGACGAAAATGCCTTATTGATGTCAGAGGAGAATGGTTGAAGGTGATAAAAAGGCAACTACTACTACTACTATGACCGTTCATGTCGAGTACAACGAACTGCTTCCCGTTTTGAGCATCTCTCTTCCAGAAATGATTTGTAGGCCTCCTGAGAAACCCTGCGGCCATTTTTAATTGCTGTGTGCCAGTTACGCTGCAAACATGCCACTGCAGGGCCCATTCTGGCTTTTTGTGAGTACATTGGGCTAGGGCCAGCCCACACCAAACGTAAACAGACCTAGTGTGGGCTTGGTAAAGCCCTCAGCTTTGGGCTCAACTCTGGCTTTCTGTGAGCAGCCCACACTAGTGGACTGCCCTCATTAATCCCATGATGGCCCGAGTGGGCCAGCCCATTCAGGCCAAGAGCAACTTTTGGACCTTTGGGCCCGTGCAGGTTTTGTGTCACCAACAAGAGTGCGTTCTTTCACTGCATAAGTCAGTCTATTCAAATGCATTTAGATATAGGGCAAAATATATTAAGATCATTTTATATAGTTCATAAATGTTACAAGAAGAGTACAGTTTACTTCTCAAAAAATCAGAATAATTTTAAATGTGACATTTTGTAATTTTTTGGAATTTTCCTTCCTGTTAGACTGCCTATCCAGGAACCATTGATGGGTGTAAAACCCAATTTGCTACTAGGACATGGTTGTCCAATTTTACTCCCGGAGGACCGTCTCTGCAGAGTTTTGCAGCCCTAATTTAACACACCTGATTAAGCTAATGAAGGTCATATAAAACTGATAATAAACTTGTTTAGGGCTACCTAAAAATTAGAGGCAGGTGTTTTGGAGTAATGGCTGCCTGTGCTGGGCCTGTGTGGGCCTGGTAAATGCTTTCTGGGGGCTAAGTGAAGGCTGCCCGTGCAGGGCCAGCTCTAAGGGGCCAATGTTTTGCCGATGAGCAAAATCTTAGGGGCCTGACAGAGGTGGCGTACACGAAGGATGGTGTACAGGTCACTGGAACCAGATTTCTACAGTATGACAGAGTTTGGCACATAGTCCTTCCAGCATACACCCAGTTTGGAGCAAAGGCAGCAAAAATGGAAGGAGTTGAGGCGATGTTTGTGCCTCCTATATGTTGTCCATGTCTCACTTGCATATAGTAAGGTACTAAGTACACGCATGCATGGTAAACACGGACTTTGAGGAGCAATGAGAGGTACTTGTTGGGCCAGACACGCTTGCTCAATTTTCCAAACATTGATGAGGCCCTCCCAATGCACATGTCAAGCTCTGCATCAAGGTTATTGTTGTTTGATACTGTGGAACACAGGTAGATGAATTTGTCTACCACAGATACACCTATGTTGTTAATGTATACTGTAGGGTTCAAGGTTGCAGGTTGGGAAAGGATATCTGTTTTTGTAAGACTAATCTGCAAACCAAACTCTAGACATGCAGGGGCAATAGATGAGTAGAGTAGTTGTAGATCTGCTTCTGAGTGGGCAACAAATGTAGCTTCATTAGCATAAAGCAGCTCACATAACATGGCAAACTTTACTCTTCCCCGCAGCCTGGCCAGATTGAACAGTTTTCCTGAGCTGCGGGTGTGTAGCAGGATACCAGAGTCATCAGGGAAGGCACGGCGTAGTAAGGAAGAGAAGAAAATTCCAAAGAGGGTAGGAGCAAGGACACATCCCTGTTTTACCCCACACCTTACCTGGAACTCTTCGGATAATAACTCAAATAACCACTCGTTACAATCAGGGCATGCAGAATAGCATCTCTGAACACGTTGAACCTTGAAGTATATGGGCTACAGCAGCAGAAGACCACACCGGGTGCCACACCTGTCAGCTAAGAAAAAGAATTGCACAGGCTCACCATAATCTGGACAATAGAAGATTGGAAAAACTTTGCCTGATTTGATGAGTCTCAATTTCAGCTGCCATATTCAAATGGTAGGCTCAGAACTTGGCAACATGAAAGCGTAGATGCATCCTGCATTGTATCAACGGTTCAGTGGTGGTGGTGTAATGATGTGGGGGGATATTTTCTTGGCACAGTACTAATTGAGCATCTTTTGGGCAACCTAGTATTGTTGCTGACCATGTTCATTCCTTTATGTTTAACAAATGCTACAAAATCACTTATGTTTGGCATGTCAAGAGATTGGGAAAGGGTAGCAATTAAAGCTGTGAAAGCCAGAGATTCAGTAAGTTTTAAGAACTTAAGATAATGTTTTAAAGATCTGGGAGCAATATTTGTGTAAAGATGGACATGACCAAAATATGTGCGCAGTAAGTGCATGGGCCTGCTTACCGGTCATATGTACGATTTAGTTGATCAACAGACAAAAAATGTAAACATTTAAAAACCTTTTGATGAGTATGACACATCTCACACCAATCCAACCCAAACTTCCAACCCAGTGTAAAACTCAATTCGGCTTCAGTGGCTTTGACATATTCAAATGCTCATCTATAATGCACAGCCATCCTTTACTTTGGGAGGCCAAGTGAAAAACACTCAGAGTCTATTTGATTTAATGCAAGCAGTGTTGATTGCCCAGCGGGAGAGCACGTCAACCACCATCTCTCTCTCTCTTTCTCTGTGTCTCTATCTCTGTCCCTGCTGCTACAGGCACTCAGAGCTGGACGCAGAGTTTGCAGCCTGGGATGCGGAAATACGTGGAGCACGTGTGTCAACGACAACTTGCAGGGTCATTCTGTGGGACAGAGTTAAATTGCCTGTGGACGAGCAGAGTCCTGTCATATCTCGCCATAACCAAATCAATAAAACATGTCATGTGAAATCAGTGCCATGTTGTTGCCCACCAATGACAAGTCCACAAATACCATCACAAACTTTAAATAATGCATTTGTTTTCAGATGACAATGGGAGTTTTTAAGACGAACAGAGCAGTAGGCTGGTGAAGTCACGATGAGACTTCTCTTTCCATGCTTGCAATGTGAGACATGATGCTACACAACATCAATCTGGCGGTTTGGCTGTCAGGGCCAAGAAACAACATCACCTTGAGATTTTCTCACTTCTGAGAATGTGTTTGTTTGTTTAGTTCATCTGCAGTTGTTCATCAATGGCTTTGACTGATCATCATGTTAATTCAAAAGCAACGGTTTGTTTCATTTTTTGGGAAATGCATACATAAAGGGGACATTTCTGTTGTTTCAAAAGGTTGTAAACATGAAATCATCCTAAACCATGGCCTTTGTTGGTGTAACCTACATTCCAGAATAGACTCATTTCACTTTATTTATTATGACTCAACTTGTATACTTAAATGTTATGATTTCTTTGTATGAATTTAATATTTGGCTTCATGGCTACATCTGGTGGAAATTTTGTGTCAATAGCCCACTTAGAAATCCCCTTACTGATAAAAAAATAAAAATGCTGATGTGTCAAATACTTATTTTCCCCGCTGTATCTAAACGCAGTTGTACAGGAAGTTGCGTTTAGTCCACAAAAGTAATTTGCTTATGTTGTTGCTGCTAAAAATGCATCAGTTATAGACATTATGCATCAGTATATGAATATATATAATTTATACACACATTTTACATACATGTTTAACTATATTTAACAATTAATTATATTTAACATTAAAAGATGATGCGCATTGTTTTACTACTAAAAAAGCTCTTGATTGTCTCGAAAGAAAAAAATGATTAAACCTTCAACTCCTACAGGTCAAGAATTTATAATAATAATAATAATAATAATAATAATAATAGTCTCATTTACCAATTTCAAAGGCACAGTTGCTCACACCATAACATCCATAGTATGGAAAAGTGTCCATGTAAATCAAGATGAAGCGATGAGCTATGAATGGGGCATTTTTGGGTTATGCTGTTAAAATATTCATGAACTGAAACTTTATCTTGAGAGAGGATAGGGTCACATGACATTATCATAAAAGGTATCATAAACAAGATGGGGAATATCATGACATAGTTGGCTCAGTGTGACTATTTATTTTTTCTGCCAAGACTTATAAAGGTGTGTGCTGTTAATCTGCGTAATGAATGAGAAAATGCCAGAGAGGTAATGGATGCCAGCCACATAGCAGATGAATAATTCAGAGTCTGGGGGAACAGGAGAGGTGGATGGGATCGGATGGTACATCTGTGTCACAGCACTACCTGGCTTCCTATTCTGCAGTCACCGGCATGGTCACCACGTCAACCAGCCATGAAGTGATAACAGGTGTTTACCTTTAACCCAGTCATATCCACACTGATGATCAATTCAATGCTTTATATACTTATTTATTTACTTCACCACTGCTTCGGTATATACATATACAAAGATTTTTTTTAAAAGTTAAAAGGTTTGTTACACTTCCTCTGTTCTTGCAGAATAGTTCTTACCCATATTATACATAGTTTAATCACTGTAGGCTACATATACAAATATATACCATAAAGAGAGTTGATTTACCTATTTACTTACTTATTGTTATTATTATGCCATATTATGATTTTTATATTCTTCTTCTGGCAAATCTTGTGAACTGTACAGGCCTAAAACAGATTTGTGAGTTTCTGTTGTATGCGTGACGTTTTATAAATACAGGTGAGAACAACACTGTCAAACTCTACAAAAAATAAAATAAGATCAGCCAAGGTAAAAGTTAATGTCAGTCCTTTAGGATATTATGGTTAATCTATAAAGCCTAGTCTAAGACACGTGTTTGAACTGAAAATAACTTGCACTGGTCAATCTTAAAACATTGGTTTGTCTCAAGATAAAACCAGTAATGTCTTTTTCTAAGGCATGGTCGTAAAAGATGCTTAAAGATCTTAATTTAACCAAGACCTAATCAGACTAAAGTCTTGTCTGTGAAACCAGGCCTATATTTATATTTTGCCTAGAGTTATATAGGCTATAAGCACAATAAACACTTTGGGGAACAACAACATATTTGCTTTAGATTTTGATTTCAAAATTATTTTATTATAAATATGATATACAATTGGAGATTGTTTTATTTTTGGTAGTTAAATTCTCATAATTTTATTTTTTGCTAGTACTTTCCCATACTGATGAAAGAAATGTACATCTTAAAGTCGTATATCTTAATATCTAATATGTTAAAATGTAAATCTTAAAAACAACAAGTTTTTATTGTTTAAATGTCTATGTGTTTTTTTCAAACCATGAGCAAATTAATTTCACCATTGTTGAGTATTTAAATAATACTCAATTTAAAATAATGGTTTATAGCAGTCACAGCCAATAAAACAAATATTTTGTATACGTTCCTTTTAGCCATTGGTATGAAAATATATACCGCAATTGCCTTAATTTCCAAGAAATCTAAAAACACCTACCTAATATTAACTACTCTGTTATTAAATTAAATTTTTTAAACATCTTCAAACAATATTTTACAGTTACATATAATTTAGCTATGTTTATAAAATAAACGTTCACAATTGAATTCATAATAAATAATAGCCTACTTGCCCATAAATTATTTATTATTATCATTAAGAACAAATACACGTCTGTTATTATTATGTAATTAATGTTATTTATATAGACACGAATAGGCTACTGTAAAGTTTTTTTTCTACTAGTAAATAGTAGTTTTGTAAGTAGTTGAACACAGGATCAGGTTAAGGCGGGAGGGAGGGTGTCGTGTCTGGGTGGAGGTGGGTGTGAGTTCACCAGGCGTCGCTGCCAATGGAAACGGCCGACACGAGGAGCTTCGAGCCAGTGCGCCGCTTCGCCTTCATGTCAGCTCCACTCACCTGCCAGGTGCGCAACGAAGATGATGGCCATGAACGGCAAGCAGCACTTCAACATGCACCATGCGCTACACCCGAGCAACGAGAGCATGCGGCGGGTGTGCCTACCTGCCCCGCAGGTACGTCTCGCACTTAACTGTTCACCACTCTGTAACTTTACAGTCGCTCCAACATCCCTCACTCCCTCTCCCACCCCAACCTTTCCTATCCTCTACCACTCTCCCTCTCTCTTCCACATGCCTATCCAAGCAAAGCTGCTGCTTTCATATTAATGTTCCTGACATGGGAATGTTCTTTAATCCGGGAGTTGACACAATTCCCTACTGACTTCCACATGCGCGCTCTCGTCTCCAGCTCCAGGGCAATATATTCAGCGGCTTTGATGAGAGTCTCCTGGCCCGCGCTGAAGCTTTGGCGGCGGCTGACATCGCGTCTCACGCCAAGAATCACCCATTCAAGACGGACGTCACCTACCATACAATGAGCAGCGTGCCCTGCTCCTCCTCGTCGCCCACGGTGCCCATATCACACCCGTCAAGCAACTTACCCTCGCACCATCACCATCACCTGAGCCACCAGACCTTAGAAGGAGATCTGCTCGACCACATTTCCTCTAGTTTATCGGTCAGCGGCATGGGCGCGCCACAGGACCCGACCGCCCAAGCTCACCAGCACCACCACCTGCAAATGGGTCACCTGCATCAAGCCATGGCTATGGGCCACCCTCACACCCTGTCGGTCCATAACGGCATGGCGTGCATCAGCGACGTTGAATCCGATCCCCGAGAACTGGAGGCATTTGCGGAAAGATTCAAGCAGCGCAGAATAAAGCTCGGAGTGACCCAGGCGGACGTGGGTTCGGCCCTCGCGAACCTTAAGACACCGGGCGTCGGGTCGCTTAGCCAGAGCACCATCTGCAGGTTTGAGTCCCTGACACTTTCCCATAACAACATGATCGCCCTCAAACCCGTCCTCCAAGCCTGGCTGGAGGAGGCTGAAGCGGCATACAGGGAGAAAAATGGCAAACCGGATCCTTTTAACGGCAACGAGAGGAAGCGTAAGCGCACGTCTATCGCCGCTCCGGAGAAACGATCGCTCGAGGCGTATTTCGCCATCCAGCCGCGACCGTCGTCGGAGAAAATCGCGGCTATCGCGGAGAAGTTGGATCTGAAGAAGAACGTGGTTCGGGTTTGGTTCTGCAATCAGCGGCAAAAACAGAAAAGAATGAAATATGCAGCGGTGCACTAGTGTCGTGATCGCAAAGATGGACTTTTTAGGAATACCACAGGGATCTAAAATATCTTATTTTAAAACGTAGCCTATATAAGCCTTTAAAGACTCAAATTTCTTTTCATATGGCCTTCACTTGGTGTAGCAAACGATTTTACACAGTAAATTTGATCAAACTTTGGCCGCCATTTACAATACACTGTTCATGTTAGTGTGCAGTAAAATTAACAACATGTAGCACTAAATGTGTAATTATTTTATCGATCTAATTGTGATTACACACTGTTATTATTACTAAATTAATCATGGACATAGTAATGTAAATTGTTGCCTATTCTTTTAGTTAAGATGAATAGATAGCCTATATTTAAAGCAATACAAATGACTCTCTTAAAGGTTTTAATTTAAATCACCAAACTCAGAATAAAATGTCCACTAAATTAAATGAAAGGCTACTATAACTTTATACAACTTTGTTTCAGTATTATCACACGTGAAATTATATTCTAAAGTGTGTAATAGTGTTTTTGGTATTTAAATAATTATTTATATAACAATACAAATTACGCACAAGGTCTACCTTATGTTGATAGGGCATCACATGAAATGTTATTTGAAAGTTGTTTTAACGTTTGTAATATTGTTTTGAATGTCTTGTTGTAAGTGAATGCATATATGATGGACATCACATATTCTCAAACTCTCACGAATTTCTTTTTTTCGTGAATGATCATCAGTTAGTGGTGATAATAATATGCAAAAACTGATGGTGTAATGAAGAATGCTGCTATTTCATTTGCATTAATGTAGCCACTACAATCACTCTACGCGTAATCTTCACTTTACAAAATGTGTGACTTTGAATGTTATTTAATAAACTGTTGATTTTTTCAAAGCCTTCTTGAGTTTTATGTAAATGTGTTTGCAAACATACTTCAGGTCTATAAATGCAGAACGGGCAGATTTTGACGCCTTTATATTGACTACGTCCTATTTTTACGATTTCAGTTTAACCCTGGAGAACCCACGGGTCAAATTTGGCCATTGTTAAATAATGCTAAGAGAAGGGTTCTTGGGTTCTCCAGAATTAAAATGATAATTTAATATTAACTAAATACAGTCTAGAAATGGTCATAGTTGAAATTCCAATGATCAAGGAAAATTAATCCAACAGATACACTTACGCACGTTGCATAAATTCTCCATTTTACATAAATTATCTCTGACGACAGAAATAATTTTAATATCCTAAATTGTTAAGACGTGTTGTTTTATTAATAAGCCCAAATGCTCAATCGATTAAATATTTATGAAATAAAATAGACTTCACAACATAATGTATGCAATAATATTTAGATCCTGTAAGAATGGACAGTCCAAGCGAGAATCAAAACCATCATCTTTTTCCTCTTTTCTAATTTAAGTTGACAACCTCTTTAAACAGACCCCGTTGAATAATAAATGTCTGCCACGGCTTTGTGCAAAGGGATTTGAAATTATTAAGTAATGGCGATGCAATATTAATTGTATATTGGTATAAAACAGGCAGAGAGCTGAAGGGAGAGTTGTTAGTCTTACAGGCTCAGGGGATGAAGAGAAGCTCTTCAGGTAAGATCATAATGATGATAATAATGCTCACGCTCATGTTTTTACTCAGTTTCTGCAAGGCGCACAAAAAGACGACGTCATTTTAATTTATAAGTGTTTTGTTATTTTGAAAATTATTGATAGAGAGTTATTGGTTATATATATAGGCTAGTCAAATATAATTAGTTCACGCGATCATAAAGAAAAAAACATTGATATTTCCTATATTGTATGAAGATAATTCCGAGTATTTAACAAGTGTTTTAAAACAAAAATTCAATAATATTTAAAGCTGTTTTATTGTATTATTTTAACTATTTTTCAGTTGTTCTCTATGGTTTTATTTTAAAATAATTTATTTTATAATAACTTTAGCTGTTTATTTATTATTTACTTTTTGTAGCTATTTTGTGGTATTCTCGCATACTTTTTTTTAATTATATATTTTATTATATTAATTACAGCGTAATAATAATATTCAACAATATTCAACATTAATATTTCTCCGAAGTTTAACGTACGACAATTTTTAGCCGTTTTACAATCAAAGATCTAAATATACATAATGGGTCTCAGGAACATAACTGCGTGTTTTCAATGAGAAATAAATTATAATAATGGCCAACAGGAGTAAATAAGAGTAGCCTAAATTGTAGTAAACCAGACTAGTGATGAGGATGGGGGTTGAATTTTGATGTAAGAAAGAGCTTTATGAATAATTAAGAGCAGTAATTTAACTTTTTTGTACATCATAATCCTCAAACAATGGTGTAAACCAATCTAAGTTGAGCACAGAGCAGGGGCATGTGGCCAATGCTGAAGACTAAATTATTGATAAACTATTGAAAGGTAGAGGCCTAGACAGCAACTCATGTGCTATGGTTTTTTAAAACTGCGACTGTATATTTTATCGGCTTAATTTATTTTTATTATTACTCACTTTTAAACCATATTCATTTGAATTTAAAAAAATTTCTGTTGAGTCTTAAATTTTGTATTGCGAAGTAGATTTACAGTATAAAAAACAACGCAAAAAAACAAACTGAAAAATCCTGATGGAATGCGTAACCTACATTAAGCTTTTTATCAATACCATTTTTTAATGCCTTAGAACAATTTATTTAATTCTTTATAGCCTTAATAATTGTACTGGAAAGAGTTTTATATCCAAAGAAAATTAAGACTCATATTAATCTGTAAAACATTGAAGAACGTTTAAGATATGAGTGTGGCTTTCAGGTCTTGAGTACTGGAAGCGACATGTGTGTGTGAGAAAGAGTGAATATATGCTTTCATTTCACAGTTAAGAAGATGTGACAGAATGAGGATGGAGGCTATGCAGGAATGTCTTTAGAGAGATGCGGCGAGCCCAAGCTCCCTTTGCGGCACTAGCGCTCGTTCTTGCGCCGGGTCTGCGCACGAGAATAGTAGTCAGGACGCATGCGCTTTAATAATTCATACAGCGCCAGCAGCAACACATGAGACAGCAGCCAATGCGGCGGCGGAGAGCGCGCCCGGTGTGCGTTTATTAGTCGTTTCCCATCATCATCACACGCCAAAGCACCTTAGGCATTTGCCTGCGGTGTCTCAGAGAGATAACTCACGGGTTATCCAAGGGGATACTGTTACTGGAAAACCTGAGTCCGTTCTCTTTAGAGGTCAATTTTGGGCGACTCCACCAGACTTTCGGTTGCGCTTTGTCTGTTTGTAGTCCGATTCAATGTCACGTTTCTGTTTGGGCTATTTAAAGAGTTTTTAGCCTATGAAATAAAATGAAGACGATAGATTTGCATTTCCATAAAGGTACCAGTGCTTTAGGCTTTATTTCCGTGTAAATAGTTTTCTTCCGTTTCTAAGAAACTTGCAGTAAATGACGTCGGCTATAAATTAATAAAAGAAAGACCAATTTATTAAAAACACGCATGATAATGGAATTAACGTTGTCTGTAAGATTTTAAATGCTGCTGACTATAAATGTGAGATTTAAAAACTTGAAAAATAAACACAAGAAAGTTAAAACCAAGTTTCTTTGGTCCCACTTTAAATTTGGTGTCTTTAACTAATGCTACTTAAAAGACAACATTTAATGTATCCTACATATTGTGTACATGCGTGTTGTTTAGGTTTAGGCGTGGATTTAGGGATCGGGTCAAAATGACATGCGGATGCTATAAATGTACAACCCACTAAACATTAGACGTCTGATGGACGCAGACATGTAAACTAGGTCCGCTATTTGGACATCTAACCATGACCCCACTTGGATGTCATTATGCAGTTTAACATTTAAACATCGGATGCTGTAAAAAGGATTTTTTGGTTGCTGCGTCAACTAAATTTTCTTAAGTTGACACAACTTGCAATTTCTGAATTTGTTCATTCTTAAAAATTTTAAACGTTTTACTGTCTCAACTACAAAAAAATCTCACAAAAGAAATGTTTTCCTTCATTCAAAAAAAAAAGTTTAGGGTAATAGTTCACATCTATATTTTATAACTTGAGCCAATGAAAAATCTTGCCCTAAACAATATTTTTTACATCTATAAAAACCTGGCAAGAGGTATATCTTTCTTTATTTTTATAAAGAATGCAAATGTTAGAGGAATGCTAGTTTTCATTATTTTCAAACTGTTATAAAACATCATTTTTATAAATGTTTTGTAAATATTGCTATAGAAAACACTATTCACTTATTAGGTTTAATTTTTTTCATTTAAAGTCACCGTTATAGTGATCAGTGTCTGTTTTAGCTGGGCTCTTGACTCTTTAGCTTTTCCTCTGGTTGCTACAATTTTGTGTTTAAAACATGACTCTTGTGGTAAAAAGCAGACAATAATGTTACAATCACAGTGGCGGTGATGCTTAAGATCATCATCTACATTGTTAGACATTGGGGTACAGTAGGAATCAATTTCTGTCCCCCAAGGTACAATCTACACTAACATACCCCATAGGGCTTATTATTGGACCTCTTTCTTTTTGTACCGGTCCATTTTTACTGTTAAATAAAGGTGCAAAATTGTCATCACAGGTACAAAACTGTTCTCTTAAGGTACAAATCACAAGGGTACAAATTTGTTTTCTAAGCCAAGAGTACAAAAGCTGTACCCTTGAGGGTTCTGCCCCAGTGACAAGTCATTGTACCCCTGAAGGTACAACTATGTACTTTATTTTCTGACAGTGTAGTGAGTGATTTATTAATTCACTGTTTGATCAACTGAAAGTATATTTTTTTGTTAATGATGAGATACTACAGGAGATCCAGCACACAAAGCAGTTTTTAATTCTGACAGATTTTAAGACAATTTCCACATTAAAAGAAATTGTTGTGCCATTTCGAAAACAAACATCAAGAACGAGAGCATGAATCTCAACAATGGTGTCAAAGAAAATAGTAAAAAAGTTAATTTATTCACACTGCAGTGCATGGGAGTCCTGTTTAGGATTTGTAATTTGTTGATACAGAGGTCCATTGAACGTTAATACTGGACGTTCAGTACATTGAAAAAGGCGTCATCTGGCATCACAGTCTCCACATTCAGGGGACCAAAATTAGACATGCAAAAAAGACGTGCAGAAACTGCAACAATCAGTTTATTCAATAATAAATTTAATGCAGATAAAAACAAGATTATGATATACACAGTCTGTACAATGCCACACATAGCATAAAGGACTTAGACCTCTTTTTATCATAACTTACTGCTGTTATCTGACGTTTTTAGAACGATTACCCATCAAAATGGACCAGTCAATAGAAAAAGTCCCCATGGATTACAAGTGAAGCAAAAATGATTTAGGCTGCATGCCACTATAAAATTGTAATAGTGTTGTCCCTGTAGCTGATAAACACAGGTATCTGATCATTCGCACCCCTCTAAAGGCTTGCTAAATTGTGGGATGTGTGCACGCTTGGCTCTTGAACTGCCTCTGCATTATGCATGCGGTGTGCTTTTATCACTCGACATGTTATCATGAACATCCACTATGGGGCACTTCAGTGCTACCATAAACAGTAACAGAATATACAGTTTAATCGACATACTTATGAATATTTATATATCCGCTTTTTGTGGATTTAGAAAAATTTTGAGATATTAATTTTTAATTTGCCATTCATATTAACAGATTATAGCATTCATGCTGACTGTTATTGTCCAAAGTCTGTTCACCAACCCTGTTAATTGCACACAAAACTGTAAAAGACTATGAATTTATTTGGAAAGGCTCACAATACCCTCATCAATTATTTCCTATAGTACACTTGAAAGAGTAAATGAACACAGCTAAGCAAATTTAAACAATGAATGAGTCAGAAGTACTGCCACATCTTAAAGAGTCACAAGAAGTCAGTGTGAGCCTCAATGTGCATTATGGGTATTTTTAGATCGCTTTTGCAGTGTATTTTTGGATTAAATAAATGCACTAAATCAGGGGTGGGCATGGTCCTGGAGGGCCACTTTCCTGCAAAGTTTATCTCCAACCCTAATCAAACACACCTGAAAATCTTAATCAAAGGCTTAAGTATGACTTGGAAATTACATTCAGGTGTGTTTGATTAGGGTTGGAGCTAAACTTTGCAGGACAGTGGCCCTCCAGGACCAGGAATGCCCACCCCTGCACTAAATAATGGCCCATATGGTAACAGACAGCACACAGAAGCAATTGTTGCCCTTTAATCTGGAAAGTGATATATAGCAATTTCTTCTATCTTGAATCTGAAGGGCATCATTCTACAGTGAGGAAGATCATTCACAACTTAAGTGCAAAACAATTAGTGGACATCCCATGCACTTAAGGTAAGACAATGCAAAAATTGGTAAGACAATGCAAATGCAAAAGAAGAGACAACAGGAGCAGGGCTAACTGGCAGATGGACGACCTGGAAGAACACGACAGCAACTTAAGCCCTTTTCACACAGAGATTAGGGAAAATACACAGAAAATGCGTCCAGATCTGTGAGTGCATTTACACACATGAAGAGTTTCGTTGCAAAACGAGATAAATCCATCTTTTAACATTTTTGTCAAAACGTGTTTATTATTATGTTATCATGTTATTATTTTGTTTTATGGTGCTACTTAGCTGTATTTTTTAAGTTATGAAGGTTTTGAATCAAAACAAACCAACTGCAGTTGCATTGAAATTAATTGGAATGTACAACAAAAAAAACGCGACTTCTGAACAATTAAAAAAACGGTGGTTATCTGGTTTTGCAACGAAACTCTTCATATACAGTTAATATCCCATAAAGACCCATTACGTATTTAAAGTCCTGCACGTGGTAGGTTTTTTCCACAGCATCTGAAGTTTGCTAATTATCTGTAATTTCTGTCTTGAGAAACCATGCACATGCATTTTAGTTTATGACAAGATCATAAGGAGTGCGTGATGCGCTGTTTTGTCATGCTGGTGAATGATCTCCGCTTCAGAGCAGATAGTGACGAGCTCTCTGATCTCTGCTTCAGGCCAGTTTGACAACATTTCTTTAGATGTGAATCAGTGGCGGCCGGTGACTTCTTTTTTCGAGGACGCTCGATGTGAAGTATGTAGGCCGTCATGTGTGTGGTTCCTCTTTTCAAAATATGTGTTCTGCACATCGAGTGATCCTATGTGCATAATGTGTCTTGTCAAAATAAGTGGCTGCTGCAGATGTGTCCAAAGGGTTTATGATAAAAGAGACGCTCGCGATTGCCAGATACTCGCATAATCTCATGTGTAATCAGAGTTTACTGTTAAGGGAGTGTCTACCGTGTATTTTGTGAGCGTCTCTTTTATCATAAACTGTTTCGACGCGTGTGGCACTTATTTTGACAAAACACGTGATGCACACAGGATCTATCCACACACAGAAAACACACTCTGGAAAAGGGAACCACACACGTGACAATCCAAACACTTATTTTGAATTAGCGCCTCCTCGGATGAGCAGTCACGAGCCGCCACTGTTGTGAATGTTGATCTGCATTTAAATCCCTTTTTTTCAAATAGCTGAACCATAACTTCTTGTTGCAATGAGACACGCGTCCTCACCACAGCACGCCCCTTACGGCATTGTTTCTGCCTCTTGTTCACACAGAATGCTTTCCGTGAATGTTACAGAAATGTTACTAGTTCATCTTTAAGGGAGTGATCCCAGAACATTTATGGGATGTGTTTGAGTCGGCACAGAAGCCTCTCTGACAAGTTTCAGAAATTTTCTGGGACCAAAGTGCTGTGTGAATGTGGTTTTGAATTCCTGGAAAACCTATGCTGTTTTATCCCATAGTTAGGTAACAACATCCTAGCATAGGTCCATTTAAATAATGTAAATGTTTTACCCAAACAACAACCCAGCATTATTTTTATTATTTAAATCACCAATATCAGGAAGTAAACAGTTGCCTACAATCCGTGTGTTTGTTGTAGTCCAAGAAAAGAGATTTACGTCATTTGCGTCATTGTTTACTTTGGGGTTTGTACATTTTGCATATCATTAACATGTACTAATACACACTTACACACCAAAGGAAATTTAAAAACGTGAACTGGACAATAGGTGCTCTTTAATAACCCAACACCTTTTCTCTCCAATATTTACCTATCATTGGGTTAAAAATAACCCAGTAGAATGTGTGTTTATGAGATTATTGAAACGTATTATCAGAGTGCATAAAATAATGTAAGTATCAAAAATGAACTATAAAACAGTATTTGATCGTGAAAAATATATTTATTTATTTCTCTTCAGCAACAAATGCATTTTAATGTTACACAGAAACAAGTCCATGTAAGTCTTTATTTAATAGACAATATAAATATCCTATAAATTAACACTGCTTCATAAGTTAATACAGCACAGCTTCATTCCTTGATTTTGTTGGCATTTCTCAATTGGACACATTGTTTCAGATTCTTCAGAAACTCAGACAGTTGGATTTCGACCTGGTCATCTGCAGGTTTACACGTTTTCTGAAAGACAGCAACATGACATTTATCTCTGGTAGGATGAAGGTACGGTTAGAAATTAACATTCTAGTCTGTTAAACTTACCATATTATTTTCATTTATCATTTTCAAAGTCCTCATTAGCTTCTTGTCTGAGCGGAAACGTTCAAACTTGGACCCAGAGCGTCCGGAAACCTTTTTTATCAGTTGATCCTCAGCCTGGCAGAAAAACACATCCTGATAATAAAAGTGACAAGAACAGGGTTAAATCATATTAGTGTAATAGCTCTTTGATAAACAAATACTGGTAAACACTGCTGGCATACTGAGCAGTGGTCCTCAAACTTTTCTCACCCTGTGTGGGGTACATCCCTTCGCGACTGCCCAAAGAAAATTCATAACATAACACAATTTCAAACTTATAATTTGAATTAAACAAAACATATTGAATGATACAATGATGCAGTACTGTTGGTACTAGCTATTATATTTTTGAGGTTTAATTACACAGAATTTACACAAAATTTTATTTGTAAAATAAAATGAAAAATGGGGCCCCCCAGTTTGAGAACACACTGCATTAAAGCAAGGGGAACAATGATATGTTGCACTAATGTCAAGTTTGACTTTTAAATGTTGTCCATGGGTACAAAAATGGTAATTTTTATAAACATACTTTCATATGTCATGTTATATTAAATCTCTGTTGGCCAAAACAATGGCTTAAGCTGAACATTTCTGTTTATCATAATCATTGCATTTTAGGTTAAAACACCCTTTAATAACCTATGATAAGCAGGCATCCATTGTGACAACATGCTTCACAATGACTATTAAACAGAACAAAACGAGCTTCACAGCCGAGACTTAAAGGTGGGTGTCTAGACAGAATTTAAACAAAAAATCTCTGATCATATGCAAAACTCAAGTAATATAAATGATATGCAACTGTTTACATGTGCAGCAGCTCACCTTACAATCCTTATGGTGTTTCAGATCACTCACAAAGATGTCATCCTAAAAAAACAGATTAAAGAATACTGGAATAAATACGTGATCAGATCAGCTATTGCTACGATCATGTGAGAAAGTTTAGTCTTACCATGGAATGCTTGGAAAGCTCTTTCATTGTGGTATTCAATTCATCGAAAAGCTCATTAAACAAAGTCTTCTTTTCTGTAGGAGCGGCCGAGACGCACATAGCTACAATAGCCAGCAGTAGCGTGGTAGTCACAGAAGTCATCATTTTGTCTGTCTGCTTCAAGAGATTGGTTTCCTTAGCTTTAGTTTTTCGAATCCCGAAAGTGAATGATTCGTCTTCAGCTGTACGCTGCATATATATACTCTCGTGAAATTTCCATTGTGCACGGTAAGCACTAACAGTGCTCATTGCAAACTCATAGGTTGATGGTTGAGATGGGGTTGATAACTTGTGGCTTCACGTCTGTCATATTGCCCTGATTTCGTCGAAGAGCGGAATCGAGAAAGAAGATTTTTTAATGATTTTGAATAGCTGGGCTGCGCGCTGACCGTGTTTGGTTGTGCAAACTAGTTTCATTACTGCAGACTCTTAATGATCAATACTGATAGCTTTTGCTGCAAAACGTGTGCTTTTGTTATCAAACTGTTTTTTTAAACCCTAAAATGGATAACTGACTAAAGTCATGTTGGTAAACTGAAATTGAGATACACGGATAAATGCATGGCTGATGACTAATAACAACAGTATGAAAGTACCTTTGAAATGTAATTGTAAGATGATGACTGTTTTGAAGGCAATACTACAGCAGTTATTTATCTTAGTTTGTGGTAATTTTAGCATTTATTAAAAAAATTATTGTAACCGATAACATTAGTTAATGCACAATTGAACAATTGTATTGGCATAAACTAACATTAGCAAAGATTAATAAATGTTAGCAAATACCACCTTACTGTAAAGTATTAGCATGCCAAATCGTTTCAGAACCAGAATCTATTTTTTATTCACAATTTTAGCTGAACAAACACGTGTACAAACTGTACAACAAGAATGCAAATATTAGCTAGCATTTGTTTTAATATTCATTGCACTTTTGCTCTGGGAATCACGGGGGCGAATCTGAGATGCCTTTAATTAAGACTTCACTCCAAAATTGAAAAACTGATCATAAATCAGGCACAGCCAAACATACCATTTTCTGATTGTTACTTATTTGTAATGGGTTTTTAGTGCAGGTATGTGTTAAGAGTGGAGATGCTGCACTTTATGATCTCTGAACACTGGTCCTTGTTCTTCTTGATCCTGTAGAAATGCTCCACATAGTTGGATCGTCCCAAGAGCTCCACAAAATCTTCATCATGGGTGATGACCAGCAGCTGGAAGTTGCGCTGACGAGAGCGACTCTTGATTATCCTATGAATAGGAAATTTTGTACATTTGTATAGGTTTGACACTGGATGGTGTAGGTGCTCAGGTGTCAAAGTTCAACTCTAAAGGGGTTTCTACAAGAGATTCCAAAATCAACATAATCCAAGCTCATGAATTACAAACAACAAATAATGTGACACAGAAACAAATGAATTATTGAAGTAACTGCACAATTGAGTTTTAAAAGCATAGTGGTGTGCTTTGACTCTTTATATGTGAATTGACAGATTTTCCTATAAAATAACTAAACAAAGACTTACTCCACCAGGGCGTGTGCCAAAGACTCTATATTCTCTCTGTCTAAATTGGTGGTGGGCTCATCCAGTGCCAGGATCCCACAGTTCAGACAGAAAGTCTCAGCCAGAGCCAGTCGTATTATGAGAGAGGCAAGAACCTTGGAAGAAAAAAATACAGAAACATATTTTCAAACATAAAGTTTCGTAGGTTTAAAAAAAATTAAAACTGTGCTTTATGCAGTTACTCATGAGACTTTAACAAAGTTGGTCACACTTTAGTTTAATATTCAATAGGGATGTGGAGGTGAGTTAATCAGCGTGTGACAAACCTGGTAATACCTGCATGCAGCCGTGCGCATTGTACACGCATGAACGCGAATAGACACTAGGTGATACGAATTATTCGAATTGGGCAGCGTGATTGCCGCAAAAAAAAAAAAACACACACACACACACACACACACACGCGCTAACTTACTTACCTTAAAGGGGAGGTTTAATGCTATTTCATGCATTCTGAGTTATTAACACAGTTTAAGAGTTGTAGTCCTCATGCTTAACATAAGCGAAGTGTCAAAAAAGCTGTTGAGCTTGTAACAGAGTATTTCTGAGCCAAACTCACGCCTCCTTTTTCCTACAAGTTTCGGAAAGTTTTTTTCAAATGGGGGTATCCATTACGACTGACTGACCCCATATTCCTTTTATGGGCCTTTACCCCCAGAAAAGCACGCCCGCCCGCCCTGCACGTCAAGTGAGAGCGAGAACGCGCATTAGCATTGCTCCGTCGAGTAGAAGTTACCGGTTTCATTGCACAGCACGCGACAACTTTGTTTTAGCAAGATAGTTCGACAAAAGAAGTGTGTTTTTGGATGTAAGGAGAAGAAAACCTTATTTAACTTTCCCTGTCGTAAGACAACAGTGTGTGCAGTTCGTCTTTACCGGACAGCAACGTAATTGCGAATGAGTGTTTGTTTCCTGGCTGCATTTCGGAGAGGACTGCTTTACAAATAAGGTTCAGTTTGACGCTGGATTTTCCAAATTTTTACAACTATTGGAGCGGTCAAAACTTTAAAAGACTCCGTTTAGGAGTCACAACCACAGGCGTAAGTAATTCAAAATCTCACATGTTTTGATTGTAATCACGCATACGTGCATGTAATGTAAACAACACCAACAACAGCACTTTGTACTGCATTTACAACATTTACACCTTTTAAAACGGGCAAATGCAGTTAAAACCTGGATTATGTTGCTTTTTTATTAAAATAGCGGATAAACAAGCTAGGATTAATTACCTGATAGAGACGTCCTGCTGTAATCGTTGCTGCTATTGTTCCTGTTCGTCCATTACTGACTAAGTATCCGATTCTGGATCATATTTATAATATAAGGCTGGTTATTTAAAAAAAAAAAAAAATTTTTAGTTTGATTTCCATCTATGTCGGCTGTAAATCCAAAACTAGTATCCGAAGCTGCGCGTACTGCACGCCATCAAGTGTTCGACCTTTTACGCCAAAAATCGGAAAGGCTGTTTTTTCTTTTATAAATCTGACTAAATGAAAGACTCTTTGGACATATGAATGATGAAATACTACTCTATATATAAGCAAGATTAACATTAGATTGGCAAAAACGTCTTGTGTTATGTCAGCTTTAAACGCGCTTCCGCATAAGTTGAATATATTCAACTGAGGAGGAAAATATGCATGATGTGAAGTTAATTCCCGATAGTAATCTAGAGCAAAGAACATAATGCTTCGCTTCTGGTGTGTTCGTAGCATAAGGGGAGATTTACATTTTGCGTCTAAAACCGCACCGCTTTCCCCCTATCCAATGCGCGGTGGCTGTTACAATCCGCTAAGCGTGTGCCGTTGCTAAGCAATATTTTGCCTTTGGCCACCTTTCCCACAGATTTAGTAATCTGTCTCCATGCATTGTTTTGTATTTGTGTCAAAATCATGATCAGCTGTTCCTCCATCTTAAGTTAATAAGAAATGATCCAATGTTGATACATAACGGTACATTCACATGTGACGGAAGCGTTATGCTGCGTTTACACCAGCTGCGGTAGAGTCAAGCGTGAGTGATTTCAATGTTAAGTCAATGTAAAGATGTGTTGACGTGCGTCTGGAGGTCTCACAGCGCGAATGAGGCGTTCGGCGCGGTAGACGCGATTCCACCTCATGCGGCTGACGCCAGAGTTGAAAAATTTGAACTTTGGCGGATTTTCGCGCCGCGTTAACCAATCAGGAGTATACTGGCAGCTGTGGCGACAGCCCCGCCCGGAGTCACTTATTCAACATGAAGAAATGCTTGGTATTGTCCGTTCTTATTTCTATAGAGACAGGAATAAAAAGGACCTCGCTTGGAAGAGTGTCGGTGAGGACATCGGGCAACCTGGTAAGTTGTAATACACATTTCACTTTTGAGTCATATGACGTTTATCGCCCCGTGCCGTTTATTTTCCCCCTAGAGTAAGGTGACCAAATAGAAACCGGTAACTCTCGATAAATGCACAATCAACATCAGCCATCTTGCAAACAGACAACCGCATAGCACTTGCCCCTCCCACAAGAAGCGGATTTTGCCTCTGATGTGCATCAAATGCTTGCTTTTCCGTTGCACTCAAACTGTTCAAGGCTTGTTTGACTTCATGCAGCGCCGAAAAAACCGACAGGCGAATGACGTAAAAGTACCACGAGCGCGATTCGAGAAATCATATGGAGAAGTCTAATTTCGACTCGCTCTCGCGGTACTTTGACGTCATCCGCCTTGTCAGTTCTAGCGGCCCAGCATGAAGTTAAACAAGCCTATTTTCAACTTGCTGTCGTGCTGGTGTAGCAGCTGATCCTGTTCCCCTCAGAATGTCTGTTCCCCTTCTCGCTTTCTGTACACCCAGCTGTTTTTTCTTAATATTTATTTTATATTTTTAATTGTTGTGAGCTATATTAGTTTATACAAACTGCATATGCATACCATACTAAAAAAATAAAATAAATAAAAAAACACCCAGCTAATCTGCGATGCCTGCGCATTCGCTGTCACCAGAAACGCTTTATCAACTGGAGAGGGAACAGACTTTCCGAGGGGAACAGGATCGGCTGCTACACCGGCGCACCTAAAAAATTGTGCTTGCAGCGCATCTACATCGAAAACAACGTATTTGTGCCCCTTATGTGTTACTGTGAAAGTAAACATATGGTCATTATATTGATTTAAAAAATTATGCATAATAAAACCTTTTGTCCCGCACTGCAGCGTCCCCGCATGTCCAAAGCTGCGTCTCCTTTCACCATTACCACTCTATAGTTATATGTCCTTCTTTTTACACCGGCAGAGGCGTTCTCATCCACGTCTGAGCGTATCTCCACATACTCGATGTCTGAAAATATTAAAGTCTATTCACAAACAATGGATTTGAACAATCAAGCAAACATTTGCATATTATCATGTAGGACTTAAAAAAAGTTTAAATTAGTACAAATGTTTTGAATAAAAAATGAGCTGTTTATACAAGATGTACAGTATATACAGATATTATTGTGCTTCATAAGATACATTATAAAGATAAACCTTGTCCTCTGTATGTGCTCCTCCACAAATCTCTAATGATTTTATTAATCTCCTCCATCTTCATGCTGTGAAACTTCATAATTGTTCTGTAATAAAAAAGAACATAATAACACACTTTCTCTAGTCCTATACATACATCTAGGACTTTTAAAAAGATATACAGTTTATAAAATGTACAATTTTGGTCAAATAAAAACATTAAGCATTTGACAAAACTTTGTACTGTGCCAAATATTGAGTTTCATTTTAACCATGACCATAAGCTTTTTTTAAATACTATTTATTAGAAATGATATTAGAGGAAATGTTTTTTTAGTATGGTAAGGCCTATCAAACGGCCACATCTCCTTCAGTCTGCGCAGACAGCATTGATGCTATCATGCAAGAAGAACCAAGCTTGATGGGTAACGCGTTAATATTTCATTACCTGTAAACTACTTAACCAGGCTGGACAGCTGTCTGTTTATGATGCCCGATTGAACAGCTATAGTGTGCATTGCAAATACTAAAACATGATATCTTTAAGTGATGCAAGCACAATTCTTTACACATTTACGAAGGTTTGGGGTTATTATTGGCTAATGAAGAAAATGAGGGAAAGGTGAAGATATGGTGATCGTGATAGATTATGGGGTAACATTCTTTTATGTTACTCCACAATCTATCACAATCACAAATGAGTTGTCCACAACTTTTGTGCAATTGAAAAAATAGCATAGCTGCATCCTCTGTTACTTCAGAAACACTAAAAACTTTCGGTTTGGTTGTGTTGGTCACATAGTTGACCATGCTTTACTACTGTACCTACAGTATCACTGATGTACTGCTATGTACTGTTTCAAAAGCATACATTTAAACTGTAAATTAAACAAACAAACCAAAACTGACTATTAAGCATTAATTTTAATCTCACTTATATATGGAAAATGATAAAATCAACATTAATGAGCACTTGAAAATTTAGGAAATTTCATTGCACTGCAGGCATGCATGACGGCAGAGCGGTTCAGACACCCACATAAAGGCCTGCTGATGTCAGTTCTGTGAAGGATTGATATTGATCTAAACAAACCATCATGACCTAGGACTTCCTCTGTGTATCCCTCATAAAAAAGAGCGACAGCATTTTGACTACCATCGTTAATGCTGACTTCATTAATTGATACTGATTAGATTTTAAGGTCAATACGTGCAAAACAGAAAGAATTGCATAAAGAGAAATGCATCCTAAAAGCTAAAATGAGGGCAAAGCACCTCAATGTGCATTGATGATATAATGTGTGTATACTATGATATAAAGATAATATGTGACACTGTGAAATCCAGACTGAAGTCTCATAATGTAATAATGAAATGAATTTAATGAAAAGATTTTAATCACTGATTTCAATCTTTGACATGATCTTACTCAGTCAATTTTAACAATATCAAGGTTATAATTTTTACATTATGCATGATGAATTTATGTGGAAAACAGACAAAAAATGTTTATTTCTGTAAAGTTTAATTTCTAGTGTTAAGTATTTGAGAAACTTAAACTACTTCCATAACTTGTACACTTCCATAATCTTAATTGCCCAACCATTGCTATGCTAATTCTTGAATTTTCAGTGTAGTCCCTATGATTACAAAGGGTTATTTTGGCTAACCATCCACTGATTCAGCCTCCTGACGTCTGAGTTTGATTTCCTCGAGTTAAGACGAAAAATGTTTTGTTGCTTCTGACGGTCTGCTAAACCACATCAAACCAAACCCACACACAACTGTTACCTGAAAATTCACAACAGAAAAGCCCCCAATGACAAACTTACTGGTCTAGGGCTTTGTAGTATATATCCAGGTCCTTATTGGCCAACTCTGTGGTTCTCATGACAATCATTTTGTCTCTGTAGCTATCCTCAGCCCGACAGTACTT
Source organism: Misgurnus anguillicaudatus (assembly GCF_027580225.2). Lineage (NCBI taxonomy): Eukaryota > Metazoa > Chordata > Actinopteri > Cypriniformes > Cobitidae > Misgurnus > Misgurnus anguillicaudatus. Next base: position 14,655,147 of record NC_073345.2, read on the forward strand.
ATCCTCACTGAGCTCCTTACGGAAACGCATGATCTCGTCCTCGTAGCCCCTCTGCCGGCCGAGAGCCACGCTGCGGGTCTTTTTGAGATCCTCCAACTTTCTCTCCACTTCTCGACGCTCACTGAGATCAGAGAATACAGGCGAAAATTAACGTTACACTTCTTTTAGGCCTGCATGATCTAGTTGACTTTAGGGAGAAATCTAAATGTATGCTGTAACCTTTTGAACTTCTGAAACTGTGTCAGGACTTCCTATCTTGGGCAAACATCTATCTATATATATGAGCAGAAGTTATACGTGATCACGTACTTGCGCAATTGCAAGACCTGCATGTTTCCCATCTCTTTCAGCAACACCTCGCGTTTCCGGGACACCTCCTTTAGCTCTTCCACGCGCTTCCGTAAGGTCAGGTTATCCTGGAGCCAGCGCTCCTGAACCTATCAAAACAAATTGCAATCATGTATCCACAAATATATTGGAAAACAGGTGAAAATGTTCTTCATTTTAAGTAAGACAGATCACGTAAGCAATAACAGATCAGACGTTCAGTCACATATCATCCCAGCTAACTAACGCTATGGGAAATAGTTATTAAATTGCATATATCATTTACATTACATTACATTACATTTATGCATTTGACAGTACTGTTACCCAAAGCTACTTACATTACAACATATACATTAAATCACTATGTGTGTTCCCTGGGATTGAACCCACAACCTGCTAACACAATGCTCTATCACCGAGTCACAGGAACAAAGATGATCTAACAATATCAAAAAATATTTTTTATGACAACATTAGGTCATAAAGCAATTACCGGACTTTCACTTCAATGTAACTCAAAGGGGTGTGACGAGACACTTAATCTACTAGACGAGGCGAGACACTAGATTGGGTTCACGAGATCTCGTCACACCCTTATAACTCAATGTAACTTGCAAAATGCATGGCAAACCAAAAGGGCGATACTTGGCTGAAAATTCTGGACACACTACTCTGAAAACCATAAATGCATATTTAAAATAAGTTAAACTTTGTTCAAAAAAGTCTCTGTTCACTATAAACTCTATTAAATTATAAAAGTTTAAAGTAATTACACTACTTTCAAAAACATATACACTATCATTTTTTCCTGTAAAATAATGGTAATATACTGGCAGCACAGCAATCTACTGTATACTATAAACATAAATACAGCATATTTCTGTATTTTCTTTACAGTAAGATACTGGCAGCACAGATGCCAGCAATCAATTTATTTTTACATTATTCATACTGTGAAATTACAATAAGGTTTATTACTGTAAACTTAAACACAGTATATTCCTGTATTTTCTTTAGTTTACAGGAAGATACTGGCAATACAGACGCCAGCAATCAACTGTTTTTTTTCATGATTTATACTGTGAAATTCTTTTACAGTACATTGCCATAAAAAATGATGCAACAACCATTTTCTTTTTTTCTTTCTGTTATTCTTTACACCATTCCAGCTTCTTTGGCTATATTCATGGTGAGAACTGGTTAAGGCATACACAAGTTGGGGGTGGGGCAATTTGGTATCTCCAATTCACCTAACTTGAAAATTTTTGGTCTGTGGGAGGAAACCAGAATACCTGGAGTAAACCCACACTGACACAAGGAGAACATGCAAACTCCACCATTTTAAATTATTATTAAATTAAATCACAGCTGTTAACTCTTTCGCCGCCATTGACGAGATATCTCGCCAATCAAGAGAAAACACTTCCCTGCCAATGACGAGTATTTCCGGCTTTCCGCAATACCGCTATTATCCACCAGGCCCTTCCGCAACTTTTTAAACCCGGAAGTATTGCCCTATGCCAAGCGGCTGCATGTCGGTGTCTGTTTTAAAGATCGCTCTGAATGGGATCTCTATGAAAAGTCCGTCATAAAAATGGAATTATCTCTGCATTTTGCTCAAAATGTGGTGTTTTTGCAGAATCCTACCCATATTCAAAAGCTGATTACAAAAGAACTACTGAAGGTAGGATGAAATGTTTTTTTTTTTTTTTTTGAAAGCAGAGGGTCTGTTCTTTCATTTGGTTTATTGTATGTTTATATATTTAAAGAAGAACATTTTCTGAAAGGCATTTAACTTTTGTGAAAATCATGAAAAACGCTAGCGCTGGCTGGCAACTTTTTTAAAAAACACTGGTGGCGAAAGAGTTAAATGCTAATCACAAAAAGCAAAAGTTCAATTTATTTTAAAATTATTCTGCGTCACTGTGGATACTGTCATCCTGACTAACTTCATTATCTGATTTTTTTATCTGATTCAAAGACTAAATACTGCGTATTTGGATGATAAACTTTATATACACACGTGAGTAAGATCTTCAGTTGTGCAATGAGGAAAAGTCAAGAAGCGTTCATCTTAGTTAGATACTTTATCCCGGTGGGAAATTTACAGATTAACGGAATATCGACTGGAGGAAGATAATATTCCTGAAGTCATTTATTTTCATTTATATTTGCTGTCATTTAATATTCTTATTAGACGTCACATAAGTTAGACGCGGCCACGTATGTATTGTTTACAAACGAGGATGCGTTACTCGTGTGGCGTGTATTTCTCTATGTGTCGTGTATTACATTCGCTATTATGTTATCTTAATAGTAAGGATGCACTACAGGATATTTTAAGTGTGTGCTGTAATATGATTCCATACATTGTGTTGCTGTTTGCACGTGACGCGATGCCAGTCAGTTTATATGCGTTTACAGAAACACACGCATTAAAACATTACTAAAAACAGCAGCTAACCAATCAGTCGCTGTGCATCTGAAAACAGCTTTTTATATAACTAAGCACTGCAGATGTTCACCAAATGCTGTGAGAAAGGCTATAAATATCCACCTCCATCATTCTCACACGCAATATAATCTATTAGCCGGGTCTCCTTCTTTATGTGTGCTGAAGTGACGTAATGACACAAAGACGTGCTCGAACTTCCCACGAAAATCCACCAGTACCACTGGAATTAAAATCTTTATTACAAGCTTACAGTTTTGAATCGAGCTAAGGCAAGCAGATAGTTTGGAACACTGGGTGGTCATGTATTTTCTCAAAAAAAAAAATTTTTTTGGCTATTTTTAAACCCAAATAAGTGCCGGACTGCAGCTTTAAATAAAGCATTTAATAAATACATTTATAAAGATAAACTAGTATGAAATTATGTTTTTTTATACTATGTGCCACAAATTTAATGTAAAATACTATTTTATGCCACATGAACCACATCAATTCAGAAGACAGGAAAGTTTTGGTTAGCACCTTCTGAGTGTCAATGTCTTGCCGAAGGTTGCCCATGTCCTTATTGATCTTCTCTCGTTGTTTTTCAGCCTCATGTAGCTGTTTTTCCACCTCCTGTAGCTCGGTTTCTTTTTGCTATGTAAGAAAAAGGAAAATACATCAGACACAAAAATACCATACAGAAAGAGAAGAGAAAAAGTTGCTGTACCTCTTTATAGCCGTCTTTGCCCTCTTCAATGTACCGAGTGATCTCTCTTTCGATTAGAGCCAGGTTTCTAACTTTCTCCTTGATCGCATTTATCTGAAAGGAAGTTTAAACAACATTAGTTGGCAGATGAATATAGCAGATAAACAAACCTGTCTTTCATTGCACTGAGCATAAGCTCATGAATATAAGGAAGTTTATTGAACACCTTCTCCTGTCCTTCCTCTTGTTTCTGTCTCCTGCGCTCCCCCAGCTCCTGTTTTTCCTGCTGGAGTTTCTCCAGAGTCACAGCTAGTGGAGACAGCTGCTCCTTTGCCTCCTGATAAACACACAAACCAAACACACCACAATAAGACTATGATCAACATGAACTGTTACTTAGTGTAAAACCCTATCATCACCATTATTTTTGAATATTCCAGGAAGGTAAATAATACAGAAGAACGAAAATGAGTAAACAAAAAGGCAGTAAACACAGTTAAACAAATTACCACTTGTATTTGCCTCTTGACATCAGCTAAACCGGTATTTGATAATCATAGACAGGGTTGTCCCTCACCCGAATGTCTCGATGGAGTGTCTGGATCTCGGTGGAAAACTCAACACACTGCTCTTCCAGCTGCTGACGTTTCTGCATGTCACTGGAGATCTGCAGCTTTTCTCCGCGGATCTCATTCATGTTGCTCCTCAAGACCTGGATCTGCTCCTGCTGGTCCTGGATCAGTTTCCTCTTTAGGTCGATCTTACTGCAAACTGAACATTACATTGCCGCAAAATGATGAACGCTTGAATTGATATGTAATCATGGAATGATAATGATGTCCAATGTTTACAACTTTTCAGAAATCATTATGGTGCTTATATATTATTACATTTACATTTATGCATGTGGCAAAGCAACTTGCATTGCACATTAATCTATACATTTTTATCAGTATTCCTGTTCCCTGCAATCAAACCTACAATCAACAACATAGGCAAAGTTAGAGGTATGACTGAGTATTTTTTGTGCCGAATAATCTTTGTCAGGGTTCCTACAAAGTTTGTTAAGTTTCTTTCGACTACTAAATCTGTGACGTCACAACTCGTGGAGGTACAGTGGAAGTCCTTGTATGGGCATCACCACCGAAAAGTGCCAATCAGAGTGAGAAGAAGTGCACACCCATCAACGTCAGAACTGCAGGCGGTAAGTAAAAAAATGCAAAAAATGTCCGTGTTTTGTTGGCAATAGTTCATCAAAATTTATCCAAGGATAATGCAATGATGTATTGTGTATGTTGCATGCTTGTTAGGGGTGGCACGGTTCACAAAACCCTCGGTTCGGGTTCGTATCACGGTTCTATGGTCACGGTTCTCGGTTCGGTACGGTTCTTGTTGTTATTTTTTTAACACTCCAGAAATGTATTATCTTATTAATGTATTAATTATCCATAATTTAGGATACAGTATTAAAATAAGTTATATCATGTAATCATGCACAAACTGAATTTGACTTTAAGCACATTATTGGGAACATCCCTGAGGAAAGCCAGGCGAGATTTTGACACAGCGAGAGGGAAGACATTGATGATTTCAACATGCTTTTCATTTATTTGGCAAAAAAGAGAATGTGTATTGCCATCTACATGAACTTTGTGTGCATTTTTAGCACACAAAGATAACTTGCATTTATCAAAATCCCAACTTCAGTGTAGCTTTAAGATTTATCACTGAGAGGCTGCTTAAATACTGCAGAGAGTATATGTGAACGAGAGAGAAACAACGTTTACACCTGTAATATTTAAATCCGTCTCTTTTGTCCACTTTTGACCATTTCTGTCCTGATTAACTGTTACTTTAAGGGGCAGTTTATGAAAAAAGATCGCGCAACTTTCACACGCTAGCAAAATGAAACCACGCGGAAATCAGCCGCTTTCGTTTTATCAACGAAAGGCTAAAAATAGCGCTGAATACGAAAAGACGTAAAACAGTGTTCATTACCTCAGATTAGATAAATGGTCGGAGAGAAGGCTGTCGCGTGTGGCTGTATCTATTGTTTTATTTCCGCTGTCATCATAGGTAACATGAAATAAAAAATGTTTCCACACACCAAACTTATACGACACTGGCGCATCCTCCAACTGCGTGCAGACTTCTTTTTCTCTCCCTCTTGCCATTTCTACACGTAACATGACCGGCAGCACTCACTCTCCACACCAGTCACCTCTTCTTTCGCGCTATTCGCGAAAGGGGAACACGCTATCTGAGGTCACATACAGGGCACGAGGCTACATACATTGCGCATGCCATGAACCGTTGAACCGTACGACACACACGCGCTCCGAACCGAGACAAGCGAACCGAACGGTTCGGATTTTTTTCATGAACCGTGCCACCCCTAATGCTTGTGACTTGCTCCGCCCACTGTACACCTCCTTTTCGGAAAGAAACGGTATAGCTGATCTTTCTTTTATAAATCTGACAAGATTAAAGAATCTTTGGCAAAATGAAAGATGCAATAGCAGTAGGGGGTATGACAATAAATCACGATACACACTAATAATGCCTGGACGGTATCGATTCTGAAACACGGAGATGATATTATGCACAGCTCTTTCATGTACTCCGGCTCTTTGATCAGTAGGAAGTCCTTATCAATCTAAAATCACTGTGAGTTTGAGTCATTTATAACATGCATTTAAAAAAGCAACACTTGTCAAACATAATCATTATACATATTCTTTATTATCATGAAAATAATTGAAAAGAGCAGCGATATAAATATGCTTATAGCCATTTCCTAGAGCTGCCTATGCAAATGGTACTTCTTCTGCGGTGCATATTGAGTTTCTGCACGAGAGCGCCCTCTGGCTTTTGAATGTAGTGGCATTTCGCTATAATTCATGGATAAGCTTAGCAAGCAAATCGCACGATTTATCGTTACGCTCTTTATAGGTACCCAAAATTTACATGAGATTGGCAGAAACTGTGCGTTATGTGACTTATGTGTGCTTATAGGAATAAGCAGTTGATTTGACTACAGCAGTGTTACGGTGGTAAACGTACTGGTGTCCAGACGGTGTTGGGTCTCTTGTTTCTCCTGGCTGACCTGCTGCATGCTGCGACTGAGATCGACTCCCTGCAGTTTGGCTGCATGCTGAGCGATCTTCCTCTCCACATCCTTCAGGTCAAGCTGGGAAACACACAAACCAAAAGATTTTTATTGCACTCTGGATAACACCTACTGACCCAACCTATATTAGGTGTCTTTAAACATTATGCACTTAAGTAAGTGAAAATACATGTTGTATGTATGCATTTATTTATGTATATGCATGCCATGCACACAATTTTACTCTTGACCGTGATCATTTGATTTTGCACATCATTATCGCAAACAATATTGCAGAACTAGTAAAAAAGACCAGTGTTTTACCCTGAGAAAATGATTCAGACTAGCTGAGATAACAAAACGCTTGGCATTTAAATTCGACTACAGTGGAAATCTTACAGTGTACGATGGTCCGTGACTCAAATCTGAAGTCATTTGCCAATGGAAATTGAGTATGTGGGATCATAAAGCATAGCAACCTGTTTGTTATGTTTCTCTGTGTAACTTAGGCATGTTTGAAACAACTTAAAAAGTCAATTTTTTATTCTGTTCAGATTGTTCATATTTGATTGTTAGCTTTAGTGTAATTCTGCCTTAAGCCTGGAGTATAGTCTTTTTTTTACATACGCACAAGGTCGAACGCAGAGCCAAAGTATAGTTTATTTGACTCGTATGTGTACACGTATGTCGACGCATGCGTATTATGACAACATGCAATGCATCTCCTGGGCTACACACTACATTCTCCTGTAGTCGCATATGCGAACTACACTTACAAAGTACGCAGGGTTTAAAAAACCTGCCGATGTTCACACAGTACGCGCACACTTTTTCCGAAGACCTTCACGTTTTCTTAAAAGTGGACCATACTTCGATCTTAATTTGTCTCATTAAAGCTGCGGTCGGCAACTTATTTGATCGTATTTTTTTATCATATTCACTGAAACCAACACTATGCTCCGATAGAACAACATAAATTAGACTGTTTAAGAATAAACACCGCGCTTCTAGCTCCACCTAGAGCTTGTTATTTGTTTTGCAAAAATCCACCGCTCCCAGTTCATTTGGTCCAATCAGCGCAGGGCTGTGCAAAATCTGCCTGTCAATCACAGTACCTGCACGCGCCACAGATCCCCCTCACGCGTTACAATATCACGTGCATCCGCTTGAAGTTCACAAGCGTGTTGGATTGAACGCAGCGTGATGGCGGAGAGAACATTCACTAACAAACTTCCGATTACTCGGTTAACAACCAGAGTCAGGAAAACAACAAATCAAAAGAAGGAAACAAAGATAGAAAGCGACTGTGACCGTAATAAAACTAGGATCAATATCGGACCAGCATTTGAAAGGTGGAGGAATCTACGAGATTTTAAAGGGTTCAAGCTGGATGCAGAGCTTGCCACATTTCTTCTCGACAGGTAATTGTGCTTTACCAACCATTGATTGTATTTCGGAGTGTTATGTAAGTAATCTAAGTATTCTTGCTAAGTGCGTTCACAATAATACTGGTGCACACGCGCTGACGAGAACGAGCTCAAGGGGAGGTTGCTCGGAGTAAGTGGGGGAGGGACATGAAATTGTAAACATTTAGAAACTGCTCAATCCTCCAGATTTGCCGACGGCAGCTTTAAAATGATCACACAAGCATGTTGTATTAGTGATATTTTGTATTTAAATGTCTGTGTTAATAATGACCTGGTAGCGGTCCATGAGGGAGATGTCCTGCAGACAGGCCTTAGCTGTGTCCTCCTCGGACATAAGGGTGGACAGCCGTGTCTCTTGGTCCTCTATGTCTCCCTTTAGCCTCTCGATGTCTCGATTGGAACTCTGAAGTTTGTTCCTGAGCTCTGGCAGCTCTTTCTCTTGAAGCTCCACTATGGACTGTCTGAAAATGAAATGTTTAACATGACGTTTTAATAAACAAAATGGTAGTAATATATGGAGTGATAGCTGAACAAACAGGTGAATGGATGGAGTGATATTATAAAGAAGTCATGGGCTTATACCTGATGGGCTTAAGAGCCATCATGTCATCCCGCTTCCGCTCTTTCCTCTTTAGGTCTTGCTCAGTGTTCTTCAGTTTATCCGGGACGAGGCGCAGTTTGGACTGCATGTCGTTGATGACGTCCTGGAGCTCGGCCTCTGATGGGAAGACGCGCTGACACACGGGACAGCATGGCTCGCCATCCTCCGTCAGTTGGCTGATAAACTGACTGTACACGGCTGTGGCACCTGCCAGCATGGCTGTGAGGGATGAGAATTAGGAAGACAATTACTATAAGATTACAATAACAGATTTAATACAACAATGTGGCTGTATTTACTCATTCCAATCATTTCATTATTTTAATAATATGCATGTTGACATTTCTGAAACTAACATTCAATATGTAAACACTGTCTTAATTTGTGCTTGTGTTGCTGCGTTATCAAAATATGTTTCTTTTTATAAAAAGTTGCAAAAACATAATGACAAAGGAACTGATTTAGGTATGACAGGTCCATCCAATATCTGTTTAAAATCAGCCTACAATACGACTAAAATTTAATTAAATGGCATGAACGTTACTGGAAATGGGGGCAGAAGACGTCAATAAGGATCATGCTGCTATCACTACGGAAAAGTGAAAAGTATGTGCGTGCAGTTTAGTCATGCAGTTATTTTTAGACCAAACCGGAGGTCTAATCATAGTGGATTTTCCCTGTTAAACTATCATGACAGCATTAAGTCAACCATGTGGGCAGCTTAACATTGACTGTTATTTGAAATCTCAGCTTGGTATATTTAAAATAATATAGAAATATATTAAGGATGAAACAATTACATAAATCGCCAAAAGCCTCAATAACAGTCTATTTGTGCCAAATTCTGTGCATTTCGGCAATATGTTTGGGGACCAAGTAGAGATCAGAGATTTTATAATTGATAAGTTGAAGTGTACTTCCGCTATTAATTTTGAACTCTTTTAATAACAACATAACTCCTATAATTATTTGTTATTTACATTATATTATTTAGTTTAGTGAATGTTAAAAATTTACCATGCAGCTGTTTCACAGAAAGTTATAAAACATTTTAAAACTTTAGTGTAAAGTCTATTAATCAGCAATAATTACCGCAATTACAATATCAAGGTGAATAACTGACAATTATGATTTTTGTCATTATTGTCCAGACAAAATTTGATCAATTTTAAAGTTTTTACTAGTAGTATCTTACATACCGTAGTTATTATTACTGACTATTGTACCTTTATCAGGTAATAATACGTATCTGTCCATTTTGCATGAGTTCTCAGTTATATTGTTGTGCTGTTTAATGGTCACATGACACACAGATTAAACAAATAAAATATATATTTTGTTTGTGCTTTATTTATTTATTTATTTATTATGAATTAATTGTCATTCTTTTTTAAAAACTCACGAACCCCCCGTAATCCCCCCTATATGAAATCAGAAAGTCAACGCCTGAAAAAATCTGGAAACCCCAGTTTGGGAATGCCTGATAACAGGTGACGTAGTATTGACTTTTTGATTTCATGACATAGTCATAGCTTTTTACATAATTTTTACATGCATTAGACCAGGGCTTCCCAAACTTTCTTTTTTGCAACCCACTTAAAAAGGTATAATCTATCTCTATGTCATATAAAAGCTATAAATTGCATTACCAAAATACCTTATGGAATATCATATCAAAATCTTTGTCATTACTAGTCATTAATTGGACTAAACTGTCATTCACCGCAACAAACAATTGACTAACTGTGACCAACCTTATCTCACCGTGCGACTATTTACAAAATTCTGTATATGTCAACCCCTTGTAAACCGTATTCATTTTTTTCATTGCATTTATGTACGGCTGGGTATCGATTCAGATGTTCCAGATTGATTCGATTTCGATTCACAAGCTATCAAATCGATTTGATTCTCGATTCAATTTTCAATTCTGATTCTCGGATAGATTTTTATTCTCGATTCTCAATTCAACTCAATGAATATAGATTTAATATTACTATAGCATTTCACCTCTGCATTACAAATCACGCATATAGCTTTGTTCTTGTTCACAACATCATCGTCATCTTGCTTGCGAAAATACAAAATGCTTCATATCTCTGACTTTTTATGTGAAGGTGGCATCAACATCGATAAAGCACCTGAAACCGCCATTTTAAGCACTGAATAAATGAATGACAGGCTTGCCTGGTAACATCACGCAAGGCAAAAAAGAGGGTGACATCTAGTGGAGAAGATTACGTTAACGTTAATCTTACGTCCAATGTTTGCGGAAATAAATATGAAATAAAAAAATCGATTAGTTCCCTTTGAGAATCGATTGTCAATTGACCACATTTTAAAAAACTATTAATCTAAAAAAATCTTTTTGTTTTTTGCCCAGCCCTACATTTACGCATCTGTCAAACACTTTTATCCAAAGTAATTATGTGCGTTCCCCCTGGAATTAAACCCATGACCTTTACACTGCTAATGCAACAGTCTAACAATTGAGCTACAGGAACACCATAATTACAACTGCAAATTTTGTGTTGGTCACCCACCAGTTTAGCCTCTATGTGGGCGTAACAGTGATGACGTACCTCTCTGTTTGTTGCATTTCTCTAACTCATCCTGCAGTCTGCTGAGGTCTGACTGAAAGTCTTGACTTCCACACACATTAAACAGCTTCTCCTCATAGTTGCTCAGCTGCTCTTCCTTACGCTTGATCTCTGCTGTGAGGTGGCTCTTCTTCTGCTCACCAGATGCCAGCTCTTTGCTACAGACAAAACATTAAATGAGTTTCAACCCTGTTAAAGCCTGTTTCATGTTCATTTTATCAGCCACATTAACAAGTTACAGTATTAATATTGCAAATGACCTGTAGGTATTTTGAATGACTTTGAATTTGTATATATTTGCTTAGTTCATGTGTACATTTTATGCATTCCCTGATTAACTGAACCCATGACTTTAGTGCAGAAACAGTGCTGAGTACATTTTACAGCAGTTTGTTTTGTACTTGAATAGGATTTAGTATTTGTAAGTGTAAAAGGAGGTTTAAATGACCACATGTTGGGCTTTAAAGGACCGAGTGAATCAGGTATGTCATACCTGGAGTAGACTCAAAGGTGTAAACTTTATTTAAGTATATAAAAACATGTACCATATTTTCCGGACTATAAGTCAAAAATGCGTAATGAAGAGGAAAAAAATCAGAATCAAGCATTCGGAAGTTGTTTAATAAATTGTTATGGTCCCTCTGTAGTCAACAATTTTATCACTTAAAACTTATCTTTAAGCAACATGCTTTAAAACAGCTTAAATGTAACTCTACACCCGTGCCTCATTTAGTATATGTAGTGGATCTATGTATTAGGATGGGCGATATCCTATAGTTTGTAAAATACGGGTATAAATTCTCCCCACAACAAGAATTAGTCATCCCAGAAGGATTATTTTCTGTTAACGCGACCTCTGAATCACTCATATACTAAAAGTCAACTGTTGCTTTGACTTCCAGATGACACTTTCCTTATGAACCCCAATAACTCTGCATTATTAAAACAGCATTTTTCCAGTATGTGGGAGGGAGGTTGTGCAAAGGTCAATGTTGTGTGTGCATGTCTCCTCAAACAGACTCTCTGCTTTACGTATGAAACTACACCCTTATACTGAATATTCGCACATCATTTTCTAGTATATTATATTAAATCTACTATTATATAAAAGTTAAAAGGCTTCACGAAGTGTGTCACTCACTTGAGCTTACTGAGCCGATCTCTCGTAGAGTTGATCTCTTTGGATTTTGAGTAGATCCAGTCCTCCAGTTGTCTCTTGTTTGGAAAGTGTCCTATCAGAGACGTAAGATCTTCATTGTGTCTTGACTTGATCTTTCTCACCTGTTCCTCTTTATCCATCTGCAATCAAGAAAACAGTTTAACATTAAAAGTATCATTTAAACATGCATAGCATGCAACACTGTTATATTGTGGCTTCAATTATAGTAAATAAAAATCCAAAAGCAATTTTTACACACCACTGGCTTATAAATGATCTCCATATTTTGTCATTTTTCAGTCATTTGCATCAATTATTACTACTGGTCTGTCTGTGGGTTTTTCAATTTGCAATAACCAGTGTAAAGTATGTGAAAGAAAAGATTGTGACTAAACCTTTTATCTCCACTTGATCCTCAAACTGTTGGTAAAACCTTATAACTCCACGTCTCTATTGTAAATGATCCGAGTGATCTAAAGGTTTATCATTTGCACGTGTTTAGGCCTTGCGAATTTAAATATTTAAGCAAAAGATGCGAGACAGATCTAAATGCACGTTTCTGGAAAGCAGAATCTCAAGATGTCAGACAGCAAGCAAATACTGGATTCACAACGCTCGCGTTTGCCAGATACTCGTTTAATCTCACGTGTATCATGTTTTATCCCCTCATAGGGGTATCACGATTCTCCAAATCCTCGATTCGATTACATTTTAAGGAAATATTAATAACTAAAAAATACCAGATTGAATTGAAATCAAAACAAACCATATAAAAAAAATCAAATCAAATCATCAAATTGGTCGACACCCAGCACCTATACATATTAATTAATTAATTTGACCTAATTTTTTCCCCACAAAAACCTAAACCTTTGGTCAACCAAAAAGCCAGTAAAACTGTGAAAATGAAACAAGTTATCAACTATTACATTTTTTAATTCGAAGTTCGAGGTTATGACTTAATTTCGATCGATTTCGATTTAAAATCGAAATCGTGACACCCTCGAAGATAAGTCAAGATAAGAAATGATTTAAAGACGTGCTGACATCTAGGTGCTGAAGTAATATACTGCAAGCATAGTGCTGTCACAGTATAGTAGAAGTAAACTCATACTGTAGAGGTGAATCTGACGAGGTTATGATCTCACCTTATCCTTCTTCAGCATGTCCATCTGTGTACGTGCCGTGGTGTGCGTGTTAAGTGCTTCCATCTCCTGGTCCAGTTTACGCTGGGCCTGATCCAGTCCAGATTTTTCCTTCTGCAGTTCAATAACTTCAGCCTTCAGACTGTCCACTGTACACGCCTGCATGGCGTTATCAAGCTCACGCTCCTATAAACAAAAACATTTTGAATGAATGAGATTATTGATGTCACAGGGCATCCTTTAAAATCATAACTGGTGTATTATAACAGATTACATCACATTGGCATACAACCTATTTATGTTTTATATTTTGCACAGGCCTATTACAGAATCACAGTCAGATAGTTTGGTTAAGATCCAATCTGTGTTTACTGTGTCATTGAAGTTCACATTATATATACATTTACAGCTGTTTTTTATAGGTGCACACTATAGAGATGCAAAGAAAAACATCTAAAGCTGATATTAAGTCAGGAATGCTGCAGGTCTGACCGCTTTCTGAAGTTCAGTCTCCAGCTCCTGCAGTCTACTAGATGAGCCCTCTAATCTCTGCAGATCAGACTTCATGTTCTTCAGTTCCTGCTGCTTCTTCGCCTGCATGTCTCTTTTCAGCTCAATAGTTCTCTCCAGGCCAGTCTTCTTATCGCGAAGATCATCAATGTTTTGCTGCTTTTGCACCTCTTTCTCTTGCATATCACGCTTAAAGAAAATTAAAATTTGTTCAATAAACACACAATGGCAACACTCAAAGGCACAATATGTGATTTTTGCTGCTACATTTTTGGAAACAATATTTGCAGCAGCTTGATGATGTGGTAAAAGAGTGTGGAATGATGGGAGTTGTAGTCTTTACTTTCACGGTCGATAGGAATCACTCTGACAGGATTCACAAATCATATTTATGGATGGCGTAATTAAAGTTTTATAACTGTTACATTATAATGCAAGCCCACAGTGTGGCTTGATAAAAGCAACAACAGCTTCAGTACAAAGTATCACGAGAACGATGCAACAGTACAGCTTCGGAATCGTTTTAAGAACTTTATTTTTCATCATTACGTCACATTTTCACCCATTTTGAATTTGGCTTAAAATCAACTACAGTAAGATGCATTGGATCTTTCTGAAAACATTATTATATAATATTGAAAAAAATGCTTTTCCTTTACCCTTCAAATTGCACAAATTGAGAATGCGGCCATTGGTAAGTCAACAATTTAGCATAAACTCCTACATATATATAACAAAAAGTTTTTATGCTCGGATAAGGTGTTTTTTAGGCTTTTTGAAAAAGGAATATATCGCAAAACTGCAATGGAAATGGCATTTACAGGTCATCTGACATGCACAAAAGTCACATGATCATTCTTTATACATGCTGTGGTATGTTTGGTTTGAGGACAATACAGAAGAGGTGTGTTCGAATTCATGTGGAGTAAAAAGAACAAGCATTACATCAAATCTTATGTCTTACCGCAATACAACAAAATTACGTTTTAGTCGCATAACATCGTTAATGGAAACTGGGTAATTTCGCAAGTTTGCGCAAATCTTTTGTGAAAATGTTACTATTGTGACATATCCAGAGAGGTGAGCACAGCATCCTAGAGATTAGCTATCTACCATGCTTTGGTTGAGGGCATCTGTGTCCTGGTCCAATCTTTCTTTGACCTGTCTGTGAAAACTCTGGAGCTGTCTCTCACTGAGAGGGGTCCGATCATAGCCCTCCAACTCCAGAACAGATGCCAAATTCTTCACCTGGGTGTCCCTCTTTTTTATGTTCTGTGTGTGCCTATCTGCCTCCAACTGCAGGCGACCTAAAATAAACAAAAAGGTGAAGTAAAACTTCTGATGAAGAATAAACATTTATTTTGCTTCACTTTGGCTTAAAAAAGAAATCACTACATACTTTAAAACTTTCTAAACACACTCACAGATATAAATATACAAAACATACAAATATCATAAATACAGTGACTCCCTTATTACCAAATAACTGCAACCGCAATTGATTTCATGTTTGAGGGTTTATAAACATGCAAATTAAAGGCGGAGTCCACGATGTTTGAAAAACGCTTTGGAAAAGGAGACGGGCCGACTACCAAAACGCACTTATAGCCAATCAGCAGTAAGGAGCGTGTCTACTAACCGACATCCTTTCCGGGTTGCGTATGTGTGGGGCGGGTCTATCAACAGAAGGTCCAGATTCTATTGGGGTAGGGGCGTGTTTGTTTAGGTGATTTCACATATCAACATTGGCTTTCAAACATCGTGGGCTCAGCCTTTAACACCAAATGATAACTAAACAGGATAGGATGCCTGACTACCTTGCTCAACGAGCAGGTCGGATTTGATTCGGTTTGTTCTCTCGCATTCTCGTCTGGCTCGCTCGAGCTCACGCTGGCACTCGGTGAGCCTCCGCTCTTTCTCCTTTACAGTATGCTGGTGGTTCTGATACATCTCCTGTAACTGTTCATCTGAGCCCTGAAAAACCTGTTATACAAAACAAGTACATATGCAACCAAGTAAATTACTCATGAGTTAATAAACAGCTGTCTATTTAACCAGCAATAAGTATGGTGTGCCACAAGGCTCGGTCTTTGGCCCTGTTGTTTTCCTGATACAATTTTCTCACTATAAATTAATAAGTAATCAGATAACTTTTTTGGATGTATGGCAGTCTAGAATAACTTTTTATGAAAAAGTTTATTAAATGAGTTTTGATGATGATAAGAAAAAACAACAAAATTCAAAGTAAACCTTTAAGTAAAGGCATAAACCAAACACAATCAATCTCTCTGTTTTGTCAACAGCAGAACATGTCATTAGCTACAAAATACCCAAAAGCATCTCTTGCTAAACATCCTGTAGATGCATTCATTGCAAAACATTTCCTGGCTGTCAGACGATTGTTATCTGGTATATTTGACTAATAACTGAAATGGTTACATAACTGATAACTTCCAAACAGGTTTTTGGGGTTACCTGCTCCATCTTTTCTTCTAGTTCACGGTTATCGTCCTCCATCTGTTTCTTTCTGCTCTCTAGAGCTTTGATGTCATTGTCCAACTTCATCACTTTACTGAGGCTGTCATCTATGTCATTGAGCCGGTTCTGAAAATATATCATTTCGAATTATTAACCAACCTCCGAAACGAACAATTTTGAATTTATTGTCTGCGTCTTTTTACCTCTAGTGGGTCGATTTGGCTTTCGATTCGCTGGACAGTCTCTTTGGAGGAAGCTAGCTGAGCTTCTTTAGTTGCCAGCAGCTCTTTGATCTCCTGAGCCTTGTCTTTATCCTGTTTTAGGTACCTGAGCTCCACCTGACACATTTTAACTGTGTTTGCCTGCTTTAACCTCAGCTGCCGAAGTGTCTCCAAAACTTTGATGTACCTTCGAGCAAAATATTTGTGGTGATGGGTAGCTGACTGACACATATAATTTTCATGGTCTTATAAAGAAACAATTAAAGATTCAGGTTAATATAAATATAAGGGAAAGTGTGTATCTTAGGTTCCCTAATGGTTCGCAAAAATGAAACATTTGCATGCCATAAAGTTAAATCCCAAAATAAACTGTAGGACAAAGAGTGAATCAATAACTAAAGCATTAATGGTACAAGGAACCCGCGTTCCAGATGAGAATACCTTGTGGCTGAGAAGATCTCATCAAACTTCTGCTTGAGGGCTTTGCCTTCACTCAGAGGCCAGTTGGATTCCTCTTGGTGACAGAAGATGACGTGGTTGAGAACAGCTTTCGATACACCCAATGATGAGATCATCTCCCGGTCAATCTCAGCACATTTAGAGCTCACACTTATTTTATCTCCATGCCTAATGTTATTAACAAAGATCAACATAGAAATCAATGAAATAATGCAAAATAATTGTTTGTGCTGAAAAAAATGTGATTCTATATATTAGCTCAGTATACTAGTTGTTGGTGTTTTTGTACCTTTCCTTCGAATAATGGGGAACCAGAGAACTTTTTAGACAACATATTCCACTCAAAGTTGCTGTAAGGAATTGTGTCTAGAAAATTGAGTATGTTAATGATCTAGCCAAATGCTGACCGCTGAAAGGACTTGGTATGTGTGCTCACAGTTAAAATGCCAGACTATGGGCAAATTCCAAAACAGATTTAACAATTTGTGCTTAAATATGCGCTAAAAGGGGGAAGCGCCAGACCCGGAGATCGGCTGAATGGATTCCGGAGCGGTAGAATCAAATGTTTAACTCTAGGGGAGCTGGAAAATGAGCATATTTTCAAAAAGAGTGGAGTGTCCCTTTAACATTTATATCACCCCTTCCAGTTGGGGTGTCATTTAAAACATTAACAACATGTTAAAGTTAATTTTATTTAATGTTAGTTTTTAAATGACTCATGTGGACCTACTTGATTCTGGTAATGACACCTTCAAGGGTTTTAAACTCAGTTTTCTTGCCCTTCTGTGTGCTTTGCATTGATCTCTGGACAGCCATAGGCTCGCCATTAACATCTCTAAACTGAAGTCTGATCTGAGCTCGCACGTCCGTTTCATGGGCATCCTGGAACAGACAAACACTATCACTAACATCCCTTAAAAACATAAACTGTATAGACATCATGAATCAAGCATGTTTACAGAAGTATTTATGTACACTAGACAAAATGCACATCAATACAATAAAATACTAGTATTTACGGAATGTTACGACATCTTTTGGATCATGGACAAATGTGTTTCCTTTACTTCCTGGAGGAAAGTCTCCTGAAGTGATGTACTTGAGACACTCAATGATGGTCTGCAAAATTAATATCAGTGGAAGGTTTTTAGAGAGCTTATCATAAATGATCATACTCTTATGGTTTGTGGATTTATATATTACTACACCAATATATATATAATTATTATATATAATATATTTATTATATATTATATATATATATATTATATAATTATTACAGTATTATATGACCCACTTACGGCCTAATAGCAGAATACATTACAAACCGTCTTTCCAGCTCCATTAGGTCCCACCAGTACAGTCAGAGGACTGAAGAATGATATCACTTGTTTGTCTTTATCTTCCACTCCAAAACTCCTCACTCCCAGAATACTCATCTTCTCTATTTTTGACATTTTGGACCAGTGCTTTGACTTGTGACCTTATGACATAATAGTAATGTGAAACAGTGCACATTGGCATCATTTTAAACACACTGACACTAATAAGACAACACAGCCATTTATTGCGGAAAGTTTACAGTAACGTTAAATCACAGTTCGGAAAATGCGTAACAGTTACAACGTTTCTGCTCCATTTATCAAAACAGTAAACTAGTATGCTTTTTATTCAATTGCATTCACCAGGCTTTGCGAAGTACTCTGACATAAATATAAAGTAAGTTAGCATTAGAATAAAATAAACTCACACAGGGTAAATAATGTTGTAACTTCCCTGTATAAACAGCAGTTCAGATGTTTTTACTGCTCACGCACATGCGTCTGATTCCCGCGTCGGCGCAGTGACGCACTTCCGTATTCAAATAAACGTCACAAATCTCTAGCAACTACATTTCCCACAATGCACATGCTGTACGTTGGTTCTTGAAATAACGAAATCAATTAATATTAACTTTCTCTGATGTTAATAATCTTATAACAGGCAGTGTGGTGTTAATTGCGTTTTTGACAGTATGTTTTATTTTGTTTAACGGGTCAGAATTTACAGATTATATATTTTTTTACCTTAACGCATTACCGGAAGCATCCTAGCGACGAGCATTGTAATAAATCTACAAATTGACTCAACAATTAAAATGCCCTTTCTGATGGTGACGTAACGGTTATCAAAAAATGAAATCAAATTACACTTTTTTTGTGATTTCTAAATACACAAACTATGCAACTTGTTTTACTGTGTATGATGTTACGCTTCACAATTTTTTTTACGCTACACAACTTTCATATTTGTGTTAAGAATAAATTTTATTTATACATGTAACGTATACATAATGTATACAAATAACACAATATTTATGTTATGTGAATTAGACACCGTAATGTGATACGTAAATGTAATATTATCTTTGTATTAAATGAGTGACAAACTTTATAAAACATTATATAAGTGGCTGTATGTTTAACTTTTATAGTATTCTTTGTTTGCATTAATTAATATTACTTTTCTGTACAGATATTATAAGATGTGAACATTTAGTTGTGACGCTGATCCCCATTCAAAGCTTTTTATATTCTATCTCATATGTTTGTAATGTAACTTAATCCATTTTTAGATTATTTTTATACTAAAATTGGTGAATGGCTCTGTTAATGGTGCGTCTGCTAATAAATAACACTACACTGCCACCCACTGTTTAAAATGTTCGACTTCATGCGGCGCCACAAGAAACGACAGGTGGATTACGTCAAAGTACTGTACCGCGAGAGCGATTCGAGAAACCATACAAAGAAGTCTAATTTCAACCCGCTCTCGCGGTGTGTCCAGTTACAACGATTAAGCCCCGTCACCAAAGTGAGAATATCATATGAGCACATTTTTGGTAATGCCTTTCCTTCACGTTTTAAAATGTATTTAGGAGAGCGTGAGACAGAGCAAATTGGGCGAGACTTGTGTTGATCATCATGCCACTAGAGCTGCAGATCACTTTAGCAAAAAAGACAGGGTTTTGTAGGGTATTGCAAGCGTGTGGAAGAGAACTTGATAGCAGCTGTTGGTATTTTCACCCACAATCGCTCACATCTGCACAACTTTCCCTCTCATGCTGTTTCTGGTGTGTAAGTAGTTGTCCAAATTAAAAGCATATGATATCATAATTGATATAAATCCACACGTGAGTAAGACGCGCGTGGTTGTTTTATGTGACGTAACGTTACACAAAAAAAAACATTTTTTTTACCAAAACGTTTTACAAAGTGACTTTTAAAATGATTATAGTAGTTTGAGTTTTTAAGAAAACAAAAGTTTAATAGCATGCTGCAACATAAACATAACTGTCTTTGCAAATTATTTTACTGCAAATGTGATGAATTTGGACACGTTTTTCTGTAAAACGTGTAAAACGTGTTCTTTCTAAATTTACTATATAAATATATATATACTACATACTATATTATATTATATATATATATATATTTACATGAAATATGCTTTGCCATTGTTATACCATATCTGTCCTTTAGGTGGTGCTGTTTCTGAAAGGTGGCCAACATAAATGTAAACTAGTACCCAAGTTAAATTTGAGATATACTGTATGTGAAGTATTGAAATCATGACATACACAACAAGAGCGCAATGCTTACTAATTCAGATCTTTATAGTTCCAACATGACATGTTGTAGCATATGTGAATGTATAAGAAAATGCTTAGCCCATGTCTTTTGTTTCTCTGTATAGCACTGCAGCAGAAAGGTTTGGGGGATGATGCCATACACGAGGCACTTTATCACCTTAGAGACCTCACAGGTTATGCCCACCTCCTCACATTTGTAAGTAACACTCTATCTGCATTAGAAAGTCAAAGATGTCAACTATAGATCTATAAAACAGTAATTGGTTGCAATTAGACCCTGGACCAGTCTAAAGTTGCAGTAATAGGTGTTTTATGTCTCATTTAAAGGACGTGAACACGATATACATACCAAATGTCCGTACTGAAAGCAGAGAGGTGAGTTTATATTATAGTTAACAGGTCAGGGGTAGATGCCCTGTACATAAAGAGCACTAGATGTGTTTGCTTTCAGATGTGCAGATGTAAAGAGTTCATTGCTCAGGAGCTTTTGAAGACACTTCTTTCAGCAGAAGTCACTGATCAAGATGCCGCCGCTGATGCTGCCCTTCGACTTCTGCGACACAACATCAGATTTCTCCTTCAGATTTCGGTGAGCAAGAGTTCATCTTTTCAGGGTTCGCACGGGTCCTTGAAATCCTTGTGAATCTGGGGAAAAAAATTCAAGGCCCTGGGAAGTTTTTGAAAATATACATACATAAATAGGATAATATCATAAAAATTCTAGACTTTTTAAGCACATTTGCTAAACTGTTTGCTTTAAATGCTTATATCTTTTGTATGCGAATGTTGATTCATACCAAAATGCTTTTTGCATAGTTGTGTTTGACACATGAAAACGTCTCGGGTTACGTATGTAACTGTTGTTCCCTGAGAAGGGAACGAGACGCTGCGTCTCCCTTGCCATACTTCCTGCGTCCCTGTAATGCTGTCTTTGGCAATATTTAAGATAGCGATTTACTTCCTGGCTCCCGCGTCACCCTGTCTTTGTCGTTAAGCCTCACCATTGGTTAAATTTGATATACACATTCAGACTCAGGTTGAATTTAGTTTTGGATAATTTTTTTTCCTTTGTGTTATTTTGAAAGATCAAAGATCATTGTCTCAAAGACAAAGTCATGGTCCCCTTGAGGAATTTGAGGACTGATCGACAGTCGACTTTCATTCGTCTGTGTATCGAGTTTTTCCAAGACTGGATGTACAAATGCATCATCAGCGACTTTTGATTTATTATGAAAGAACAAACATTTTTGCATATTATTTTGTTTTGCTTTCCATTTGACTGAAAATCAATTCCAATTCTTGTTCAGCTGTCACTACTAACTTGTAAATCAAACATTCACTTACTTTTTTTTAAAATTTGAATGAAACCATTTATCCCACAATGTAAACTGTTGATCTCATTTGTTTCATAATGCAAAAAATAAATAATGACTCTTGATCTTGACTCAGGAAGCATTCTCATTGGTCAATGTGTTGTAATGCTAAAACGCTTTATATTTACAGGTACAAAGATATCGTTTAGTAAAGTTGACAGTAGAGGGCAGTGTCTTCTTAAACTTGAATTGGCTTTCATATCATTATAACACAATGTTGGACAAGTCAATGTTGAATTAAACGAGGTTTGCTATAATTAAATTATGAGGTCAATATAGCATGATTAAAGCTTTAATATAAGATGCATTAAAATGTAATTCTGTGCTCTATCTCTGCTGAATGTTGCTTCATAGTTTGCATGCATTGGTTACATTTTTTTTTTACAAACAACCTGACACAAAAACTTTCCGCAGATTTTGGAAAACACAATGAAAAATATATATGTACATTGTTTCTTTTTTGCATTTATTGCATTGCCTTGTGGTATTTATAAGAATGTTTGTTTTGTGTGGTTTAGTAATGTTGTAATGGTTAAAAATAAGACACTGCTACATACCATACTGTTAATAGAATGCAGTGTAATGTACAGAATAAAATACACAGACTCTAAGAAACCTGTAGCCCACACACACACACACACACACAAAGTTTCCTTTCAGGGTCTTAAAACAAAAGCGTAGGATGAAGTGAGGTACTGTATGTGGGCAAGAAGGTATTGAGGTGAATTGAAAAGCAGGTCAGGTGCATCGGTGCAGACTCCAGGGTTTTCTAGCAGATGCTACACGTCAAGAGAGAGCAGGCAGTTCAATGGTGTTGCTTTAACAAGCCTCAACTGAGACAGTTTCTTTTCCCATGCCCTCGCTGCAGGGTTGAAGGCGTTAGGCCGATCGAAGTATTATATATAAAGCTACAGTAGGACCTGAAAACTCTTGGGGGCAGTTTCCCGGACAGGGTTTAGTTTAAGTCAGGACTAGGCCTTATTAATATTATGTAATTTAAGAAATTTTTACTAACATACCCTACAAAAAATACCACATCTCAAGACAAAACAATGTCATCAAAATATGTTTAATTTAAAAACATCTTGTCCTGTTTAATTTTAAGCAGCTCAAACATGCATTTTAGTCTGGGACTAGGATAAGGTCCAGGAAACCACCCCTTGATGTTTTATTTTCGTACAGTTTAGTGTGAATACCATTGACTACTATTTGGAATCTCAGGACATCTTTTTGGGCTGCGTTGCTCATGTGGATGTCACATGTAAGGTTCAAGTTAACTATTTCTGTGAATTCCAGGCTAAAGTCTCGTACTGTAATCTAATGATGAGATTAGGAATTTAATTTTAATCTTTCACATGACCTTAGTCAGTATTAAAAATCAAAATGAAATGGTGGTTTCCTGGACAGGGATTATCTAAAGCCAGGACTAGAACAAAATTTAATTATGAAATATAACTAGTTTTAACAAACATGACTTCAAAACATTACTTGTATGCATTTTTAAGCCAAAACAAAGTGTTTTAAGATATGTCACTGCAAGTTGTTTTCAGTTTGGACAGATCTTACATTTATTTTAGTCTAGGACTAGTATAATCCCTGTCCGGAAAACCGTCCCTATGTAAACAGGAAGCTCTTTACATCATGTAGTACATCACGAAAAAGACTTTAGCTGGGTTTTCACATGGAGGGTTATATTTCTCCTGATATTCAAAATACATAAACATTTATTTTCGTCCTGATTTTGAATATTGAAATCTTTGAAAGTAAATACATTTTAATAATGCATTCACCAATGCAATGGTTCTCAAACTTTTCGTGTGTGAGTGTGCCCCCCTTTGTGTGGGTTGCATGTCTTCATGCCCCCCAAAGAAAATTCAAGACATCTCAAACTTAAAATTTGAATTAAACAAAACATATTAAACTATACAATGTAGTGCTGCTAAATTTTTCTGAGGTTTGATTACAGAGAATGTATGATAATGTGTAAATTCTATAAAATGTCATAAAACTAGGGGTCTCCTGGCACCATTTCAAGCCCCCCAATTTGGAAACAACTGCTCAAACGTTTGAAATGACATACTACATGGGTAAGTTATTCAAATGCTGATCGCAAAGTTTAAGCTGGAAGGTAGTGAAGCACTTTTTATTAGTGTTTGATATGAACCTATTTGCCAATACTAGGGTTAGGTATTTGAAAAGACAGTTTATTGTAAGTATTAATTTTCAGCATAAACCTGGATGGGTTTATGCTGTTCGCTTTAAATGCTTATATCTTCTGTATGCGAATGTTGATTCATACCAAAATGCTTTTTTGCATAGTTGTGTTTAAAAAATGAAAACGTCTCGGGTTACGTATGTAACTGTTGTTCTCTGAGAAGGGAACGAGGCGCTGCGTCTCCTTTGCCATACTTCCTGCGTCCCTGTAACGCTGTCTTTGGCAATATTTCAGATAGCGATATACTTCCTGGCTCCTGCGTCTTTGTCGTTAAGCCTCTCTATTGGTTGAATTTGTTATACACATTCAGACGCACTTACCTCTGGAAGCGTCCCCAAAGTTTCATTGCAGCGACTCAGCGCGAGTTCCCGCGAAAGGGAACTGTAACATAATGTATCTTAAAAGATAACCCAATGTAACTTTGCTCTCACCTGAAATGTGTCGCCACATTTCGTCCTTGAATTTGAGGGTATTGGATCTGAAAATGAAGTTAATAAAGGTGTGGGAACCCTGATTTCAAAGACATGATCAAATATTATGCATAAAATTCCTGAATAATCTATGATTTAGTCAAATTACCAGTATTTAACGAAGCCCTCTGCTAATAACTGTATCCCACAATGCACTGGGTTTAAGATGAACTTTCGGGTGTGATAAACTGGAAGTTATATTTCCACTTTTGTGACTCATTATTTAAGTCATGTGTAAAGACAAACTACCATTCATAATGATAACTGGATGCCACCTTCTTAAATAAACACATGTATTAACAATTATGTGACAACAACAAAAAAAGCTTTAAGCATCTAACAAGTGAAACTCCTACAGATGATCCAGAATGCTGCGGCAAGAGTGGTCTTCAATGAGTCATGGAGGGCGCACGTCACTCCTTTCTGTGTCAGGTGGTTTCTCATAGCTGCTCGCATCAAATTTAAAGCTTTGCTCATGGCCTTTAAATGACAAGTTTGGTATTTTACACTTAAAGCCCTGTTTTCAGATTGTTTATGATGAAATAGAACGGTTTTGACTGAAATGTGGACATATGATGCTGGCCCGAGAATTTTCCGTTTCTGTTGTATTACTGTTGTATAGGTGCACTGGAACAATCCTTCCTAAAATGCATTAAACTTTCGTTTACAAAGACGTGAAACTCGCCGAGTGGTCAGGGGTGTTCACTGATATGCTCACACAAAAATCGCTGCAAAAGATGCTTGCCAACAGCTGTTTTATCATTCGTTGTTAACTTGTGGACCTATTTTTCCAAACGCCTACACCCGTACATTCTTCAGTTGAGAGCTTGAATAATAGACACTCCAGCTCATGCCTTTTGCCTTTGCCAATTGCAAAAATACAAACAAAGTTCCCGGCGGCGGAGTAATACAGTACCTCACAGCACATCTAATACAAGTCAATGGAGTTGGACAAAAACTACGATAAAATTGTTGGAAAGCATCTTTTGCAGCGATTTTTGTGTGAGCATATCAGTGAACACCCCTGACCACTCGGTGAGTTTCACATCTTTGTAAACGACTTATGTACGTTCTAGATCCCTGCGCTCTGCCAAAGATCAAAGGCTTGTGGTGCCATCCCAAAAAGGGAAAAAATCACTATCGCGTATCTTCTCTGGATCTGTTTCAGATCTGTTGAATGATCTGCGGGTTGAGACAAGATCTGCTGACTCTGTAGTCTTTAAGAATCGGAAAAAACATATCTTCCACCAACACCTCACTTTCTAATATCTTATCTTAATTCTATCTTTACATTCTCTGTCAAAAAACCCTTGGCTATGCATACTGTGTTAGACTTGATGAGACTAGTTCTAGGGCACTTATCTAGTGCTGTTCTTGTATTGCTCTAATTGCTTCTATTGTTAACTCATTTGTAAGTCACTTTGGACAAAAGCGTCTGCTAAATGACTAAATGTAAATGGGTCTGCGTAGTTTAACATTGTAGATATGCTGTGCATACTGATTCAGCATGCTGCTATTCTGAACACGTTCTGATTTTGAATCAAGCTAAATCTCACGTTTCACCTCAATGGCTGTAAGCGTTTTGCATGAGGTGTTACATACTTGCTAAGGGATCAAAGGCTATATATCATCCCACAGGTCAGAACTCCAGCGGGTAGAGGAGGAGGCTTCAATGACCCGTGAGAGACTTCAAATCTACCGTAGCTTTTAACTTACAACTTTTCATCTTCCTAGAATCCGCAGATGTTTTGATATACAGAGTTTTCTCTAAAGTCCCCTCAACAAAGTACAAGACTCTTGATCTGTGCTTTTATTCTTTGCAGTTATTCTTCATCATTCTGTACAACCTATTGCTTGTTCAGATTTAGCCCCTGACTGTAGATGACCACTAAGGTTCCTAAAAGCATCCTTCTCCTTTTAGTGGCTTTTATCTATTCTCAATTTTGTTGCACAGTACTGTGTATTTATGTAATGTTTAAAGGGCACATATTATGCCCATTTTTACAAGATGTAATATAAGTCTCAGTTGTCTCTAGAATGTGTCTGTGAAGTTTTAGCTCAAAATACCCCACATAACATTTGGTATAGTATGTCCAAAATGCCCCTATTTGGGCAAGAGCAAAAATGCTGTTTCTATATGCGTACCTTTAAATGCCAATGAGCTACAGCTCTTCACTCCCTTAACAGCAGAGTGAGCGCTTTTGTTTAAAAATAGATCTAACTCCAGTGAATACAGTCTGAGACAATACTATTTTAGCTGCATAAGGGTGCTAACAAACACATTTAGAAAAGCTTTTGGGTAAAGTTTGCCAGTCAGTGAGTGGCTGTGGGCAAGGCTTTGTTTGTGTGATGTCACATTAACGAGAATCAAAGCAGCATGTCTAATGAGACTGCTTTGCTTTAATGTGGATTAAAAAGAACAAGAGGGTGGATTTTTTTTAATTGTACGGTTGTTGTGTTCACACACTGCCAAACATACATGTCCAAACACCTTGTGGATTTTGCATAATATGGGCCCTTTAAAGGGGCCATGGCATGAAAATCTTTTTCGGTTTTTCCATGTTTAAGTGCTATGATTGGTTCCCCAGTGCATTTATCAACCTAGAAAATGTGAAAAAGATCAACCCAGTAACTTGGTTTTGGTAAACCATTCTCTACAAGCACATGAAAAAATAGGTAGTTGAAATTTGGCTCTCCTTATGATGTCATAAGGAGCTCTTTCTATAATAATACCACCCCTTAATCTGCACTATCCAACCACAGCACTGACATTTAGTGCAGAGAAAAGCACAATTGAGTTTTAATTGCAACAAACCACCATCATTGTGATCAGTGTTTGAATTTCATCAGCTCATTTGCATTTTAAAGGACACTCTCAAAACGGCACATTTTTGCATACACCTACAAAGTGGCAATTTTAACATGCTATAATAAATTATTTATATGGTATGAACTAAAACTTCACATATGTGCTCTGGGGACACCAAATATTTATTTGACATCTTAAAAAAGTCTTGTGCCATGGCCCCTTTAAGAAATTGATGGTTCCCTTGTTCTCAGGTTTAATTGTCAGAAATACGTTCTTCTGTTATCATCTTTTATTTTTGACCATGCATAGAGAACATATAGCACCCAACCTCTGTCACAAACGAACATGTTGTTTTTACTATAGACTATTGTGGTTTCTATTTGAAAGGTAAAATCGTTAACATCAGCTGCTTATGTAGGTAAACAATCAAAGTGCCACTTAAAATGTCTAAAAATTAGAATAAAGTTACAAATGATCTTCTGGAAATGCTCTGCGAAGCGAGATATTAAGCACCATGTTCATTTTTAAACAAGATTGATTCTGCTGCCAGTGGAGCGATATTAGCTGGCAAAGTAAAATAAAATCAATATACATCCAAGTTTTCAAAACGGAAATATGCCTAAAAGTAGACACGCGTGGGTCAACTGACAAAGTATGAGTCGGCGTAAATTGGATTGGCTCAAATGTCAGTCAGTCAAAACATCAAAGTTGAAACGTTTGGTGAAATCAAGGTCACTTGCTCAGTAACAGCCTTAAGCGAAACAGCAGTCTGATTGCTATTTGAAATGCAGGTCCTTTCCTCTTTCCAATTTAGCAAACATCGAAACGGTAGAGAGAAGTTTGATTAATATGCTTTCCCCCGTGCACCTTTAGCGTGCTAATGGACCCGTCATCATCCCTTTGCTATTGTAATAACATTTCATATGCAGAAAAAGTATCTGCCTTTGAACACGACTCCTCATTGCGGGTTGCCAGAAAACTTGTTGCGAGTCGGCCTCTCTTTCGTTGCAGGTAATCAATACTGACAACTACATAGCAGTGTGTAGATATCAGCAGACAGAGGTTTAATTGCAGTACAGAGGTCATAACGGACAATTATCACCGTCCTGAGGACAAATGAAATGACCTTACAGTCATTGGGGACACTCAGTATTAAAGCTTTGGCCTTCTCATGCCGCTTATTTTGATTGGAAAGCAAGTCGGACTAGACGGGAAAACTGATTGAAAGTTATTCTTCAAAGCAAATGACATATCTAATTTTCTTTTCATTAAATTGTGATCATATGCTCGCTAATTTGTGAAGCATGAACATTTGTCAGCTTTGTCAAAGTCAGAGACGTGTCCCGAGTCAGAGTTAATTGGACAATGGGAAGCAACATGAATATGACCACTGTACAGCATTTTAACAGTTCAAAGACAACGAGAAAATGAAAAGGGTAATTATAACAAGATATAATCTGGCATGGTTTCCGATGTTAAGCTAGGGCCACATGAAAAGATTTTTAAATCTTACCAGATTTGAGAGAAATTTGGGAAATCACAAACGTGATGATAAACCGAGGCTGTGAGGGATGGACGTCCATGTTACATATCATGTTAAATATTTCCGATTTAAGATCTCAGCACCTCCGTTTCTGAGAAACCACAAACACGATCATACATGGGGGAAAATTTGGCCAAATTCAGACCGATTATCTTTATGTGTGTGGCGGCATTTACTTCACCCTCCAAATGTCTACTGTATTTTCCGGACTATAAGTTGCAATTTTTCGTAGTTTGGCGGGTCCTGAAACTTCTAGTCAGGTGCAACTTATACATCAAAATGATTTCATATGAAACCAAGAGAAACCATTACCGTCTACAGCCACGAGAGTCTGCTCTATGCTTCTCCTGTATTTATGTAATTCAATGGATTCAGTGATGCGGAATGACTTCGGGACCTTTTTGAACTTGATTTTGCTTCTCGTGTTAAAGGAATAGTTTACTCATTTTCAATATTAAAATATGTTATTACCTTAACTAAGAATTGTTGATACATCCCTCTATCATCTGTGTGCGTGCACGTAGGCGCTGTGGCGCAAGGCGACACTTTGATAGCATTTAGCTTAGCCCCATTCATTCAGTGGTACCATTTAGAGATAAAGTTAGAAGTGACCAAACACATCAACGTTTTTCCTATTTAAGACGAGTAGTTATATGAGCAAGTTTGGTGGTACAAAATGAAACGTAGCGCTTTTCTAAACTATATTTTATGGCGTAATAGCACTTTTGGGAGTACTTCGACCCGGCGCAGTAACACCCTTCCTCTCCCATTATAAGAGTGAGAAGGGGAGCAGACTTTTCAGGCGAGTCGAAGCACTCCCAAAAGTGCTTTTACGCCATAAAATATAGTTCCTCTTTTAAATCCGCTTAGAAAAGCGCTACGTTTTATTTTGTACCACCAAACTTGCTCGTATAACTACTCGTCTTAAATAGGAAAAACGTTGATGTGTTTGGTCACTTCTAACTTTATCTCTAAATGGTACCATTGAATGAATGGGGCTAAGCTAAATGCTATCGAAGCGTTGCAGCGCGCTCCAGCGCTTACATGCACACACACACAGATTATAGAGGGATGTATCAACAATTCTTAGTTAAGGTAATAACATATTTTAATATTGAAAATGAGTAGACTATTCCTTTAATTTAGCCTATTCAAACTCCCAGTTATGTTCTGTATGCTATTGTGTATCGTGTAAATAAATGTTAATGTTACTTTAACATGTACGGACACCTATTCAGCCTGCTGTTCTGTGCTATTGTTTAGTTGAATAACTTGCCTTTCCAGATTAAATGTCTGTTATTCAGCTTGGATTTTGTGAAATAATTTTCTATATTTTCTCATTTTATTGCCCAATTAGAGAAATTTGCAGTTATGAAGTATTATTCATTGTGGGACAAGTCACATAAATTTATGCTTTGAGTTTTACAAAATACTGCTCTGTACATATCAATGCACTATAAAACACAAACTGAAGATGCATCAGTTGCCAGGTGTTCGTACCGAGTAAGCTGCTTTTCTTTCAGTGAGAGAGATGAATTAGCTAATGTGGGTTTCTTTGCCAACAGCAAAGGGAGACAGAATGTAAAATTACTTTTTCAGTCTTCATTCAGTGCGTGTGTGCGAATGGAAATAGGTAATCACATACACCTGTCTGATCCATTTACTGCTGTATAAAGAACCATAAGCTGACAGGAAACAGACAATTCTTGGCACCTGCGTGCTTTTGAAATCCATCCAGGATCGAAATAATGTCAAAATATAATCAATAGAGGTGCTTAACAAGGCTTTTTCAAGGTTAAAGAAACTTGTCATGGGTATTGAGGTGAAACTGAATAACCCTCTTGAGCGAACCTATAAATTTTTAACATTGGTGTAGTCTAGATTTTTGTAATGAGTATAGACGGTTTCATCAGACGCACGATTTCGTTTTTTTAATGGTCTGACTAGTTGCTAAACTGATCTCTTGAACAAATGCCTCGTCGAAAATAACAAATGTTTTGGTTTCCTATGTAATCTATGTGTTTATTTGTTTTTTGCTTGCTATATAAATGAACTATGTTTAAAGAACTTTGTTGTTATTTATTCTTAGCGGAGTTTACCGGAAGTTACGTGCGGACCCTGACATCTGCTTGTTTATGTTGTTACTGCTGAAACGGTCTATACTGTGATTTTTCCCTCTCATCCTTATGTCCACTCGTCCCAGCACGACACCCCATAAGCACCACCACACTAACAGATGGAGTATGGATCTTCATATAATTGAGAGCATTCTGAAAGTGTACTCATAAACACATAAACTGAATGTGTTATCAACATGCTAGTTTATAATAAGAAAAAAAGACTTTAACAGCCAATGGGTTTACAGCTGGGGAAACTGGACTGAGTTTTAGACTGGTTCAGTGTTAATCAACATCTAACTCAGGGCCAAAAGTTACTCTTATTTACTCTTAATTAACTCTTGTTAATTAAAATTAAATAAACTGTTTACAATCTTTAATCCGTGCTTAACACATGCATTATATCCACTCTTTCAATAGCTATTATCTGACAACTATTGATAACATTACCATGTGTAATTTATTGGTGTAAATGTTTTTAATTAATACACATTTAAGATGACCATGAATTAACTATAATTTGCATAGTCATTGATATAAAAAGCTTATTTTTGCATGTAATACAAGCGTTGTCTAAAAATGAAAATAGGCTTTTACTTAATTATTATTACAAGACCATCATGTAGCCTAATATTAAGGGCGATTTATAGTCGTGCGTAGGTCCTACGGCGTAGCAGCGACGGCGTAGGTTCCGCGTCGGTTTTCATTTATACTTGTGCGTCGCCGTCCGCGTCGACGTGCAAACACACGCGAAACCGCTGGTTGGCAGTAATCACGCGTGTAACCACAGTAGCAGCAGAAGTCGTCACAGAAGAAGAAGCTAAGCAAGTAAACCCACAAACGAAGAAGAAATAGCAACTTATTGTGTATAATTTGAGAAGACCAGCAATGATGGAAGTAAATAAACAGCGACTTATGTTTTAGTTTGAGTTAAATCACTCCTCAACTTGGCTCATCTTTGTTTTCACCGTCTCAAACGGAAATACCTATGACGCAGTTTTTTTACCTGACGGGAGGGGTTCTGGTGGACCAATCACAGCGCTTACTGTCCGCGTAGAGCCGACGCGCTGTTTGAAAATTTTTGAGGTGCGCGTCAGGCTACGCAGAGCTATGCACAGGCTACGCCGTAGCTACGCCGTAGGACCTACGCACGACTATAAATCGCCCTTTAGACACAAAAACCAAAGTGAAGAAAATGATCTTTAATTTGCAAGTCTGAACTGAACATCAACGCAGATATGAATTTCCTCACAGAAGTTTAAGATCATATACATAACATAAGGGAACTTTAACACTGTGAAGCACAAGCAAACATGATGAAAGAGGAACTGAAGGCAGCTAAAAACCATCAGGACATAAACACGGGCTTATTTGGATCCTTACCTCCACATATAAAGTAATAAACTGGACTGATGATTTAAATGTTGTTTACTCACATGTGCGTTGTTAATTTCCGGATTTTATGTTTCAGCACTATTCCACTCGTTCACTTCAACTGCAGGTTCAACTTCATTTGGCGCTAAACAGACCTCTCGGTGATATCAAAGTACCACGAGAGCGATTCAAAGCAGATTTGTCCATGTGATAACTGGAATCGCTCTCGCGGTACTTTGCTGTCACTCGCCTGTAGGTTCTTTTGGCGACACACCAGTCTGCTCCCCAGTCACTTTCGCGCCGCTATAGTAATTTGATTTCATACGCCGATCGGATAGTGCAGTTCGGCAGGAAGTCAAACACACCACATATATAGCCTTATATGTATATGCATTTCAAGTAGCAAGTGTAGCATGCTGGTCAGTGCTTCACTATGACTAAATGTTTGAAATGTCACAGAATCATGCTGTTACGCATCCTCACGCTATTTTTTGTGGGTATACGGAAATCCTTTACAATTCCTAGTGGGTATACGGCGTATACCTGCGTATCACGTAAACTACACCGCTGATTTATTAAAAACCTTTTCAAATGTGCATTGTAGTATATGACAGTGATAATGTGATGTGAGCATCAATCTCAAACAACAAAGGAAGGACTAGAAACAAAAGGATGTCTGGTTATGTGTGAATGGACACACAGCAGTCTCATCTGTCTCTTTGTATATGTGCCAAGCAAGAATCAAATGTCGAAGCACTAGGAAATGGAAACTGTACTTCCAAGATCCTAAAGCACAATATTAGAAATTAAAGGCAGGATATGTGATTTTGTAGAAGTTTAGCAAGCTATAGGTTTAAAAGCAGAGCATACTCTAAAACCACACCTTCTCCAAAACACAATATTAGAAATTAAAGGCAGGATATGTGATTTTGTAGAAGTTTAGCAAGCTATAGGTTTAAAAGCAGAGCATACTCTAAAACCACACCTTCTCCAAAACACATGAACTTTGCTTTTAGCTTTTTCTTTGTAACCATGTAAAAGGGAAAACTGTGGACTTGACAACACTACTGATGACGGGAGATTGTCTGCGTGAGCAGGGTGCACAAATATGCAAATACATACTTTGACAGGCAAGTAGGGTGTCCTATTATTGCATTTGGACCGGATGCAATGATTGGGCAAACATTTTATGGTCGCCCAATCATTGCATCCAAATGTGGTTTGCATCCGCAATGAGACATAAGTCTGAACGGTCATATCGGAATTCATGTGACTTTTACGTCATTCTAGATTGATACGCATCACAATTGTGGAAATATGCACCAACGGCATGTTTGCAAAACCGCTCTCACGG
Source organism: Misgurnus anguillicaudatus (assembly GCF_027580225.2). NCBI lineage: Eukaryota > Metazoa > Chordata > Actinopteri > Cypriniformes > Cobitidae > Misgurnus > Misgurnus anguillicaudatus. The sequence goes on from NC_073345.2 coordinate 14,689,212, forward strand.
AACTTTCTCACAAATCACACCCTGATTACAACCCTTGGTTAGATAAAACAACCCAGCATTGGGTAACTTTGAACTTTTTTGAAAATAACCCAGAGTGGCTGTCAAGAGTGCATTTTAGTAGCCCAGAGGTATATATTGGTATGTATACATCAAATTATTTTCACAGGAAGTGAGGAAGAAATACCTGTATGCAAAATCTGAACATGAGGAGCTCAGATGAAAAAAGTGCTAAACGCCACCCTTCGTTATTAAAAATGAGATACGCTCTCGACGCATTTTATACTTTCATCAAATACTTTCCCCTCAAATCTGCTTAATCCCAGCCTCAGGGCATTTACAAATACCAGTTTGTTGACAGAATCCATCAAGAGTCTGATAAAAAAATGCTCATTTACAAGAAAACATGTCAGATGCACTAAAGGGTTTTGCATCCAAGCTCTTCATATAGGCCTACTCTTGGTAAATTACCAGCTAAGGTCCTCTAAAGCTTAGTGATTATAACCTTTATCTAACATAGAATTGTTGGGTAATGTCAAAAATGTCAGAATAAAATACAGTGCATTTCCAAGGTAAAAGAAAACGTCTGTTAGCAGGCACTGAGGGGAAAATGAATGTCTCTCTCCGAGGATCTATCCTCTTTAAAACAATACACACTCAAGAGAATTATTACCACAAGAGAAAAGTGCATCAGGTGCCGCGTGAGCTCTGCTATTTTTCCAATTTAAGGAAGCTACAAGGGAAAAAAAGCCCTCATATGAACTGATTTGCAGCTTTTACACAATCTCAGCACTCTTTAAACAGCCCATTATTAAAAACCCAACTATTAATGTATAAAAAACACAGTCATATTAATGATACCCACCATCAAAGGAACGATGTGAGCTGCCTGGCAGACCGTCATAACATGACAGCTATCAATAAAAGGATTAACATTCGACGTTGAAACTCGTCTAATACCCGCCAGAAACCCAGAGTCAGATATGTGTCGAGATGTCAAAGAGGATTTAAGGTGCTTGATGTTCCAAGTCATAAGCTTGTTATTGCTCTTAGCAATGGGTGGCAACATGAAATTAAAATCGTTGTATTTCAAAAATCCCCTGGATTGTGTTTCACTACTACTTCAAGACATCTTAGAGGAGATCTTGATAAGAGGAAACATCTGGTTGACACATATTAACCTATATAAGTGAGATCTTGGCTCCTGATGGAAGCTGAAAGCTGCATTAAACAAGTAAAATGATTAGCGATCTCGCTGACAAGACGGCTTAAATGTTTTGACTGTGTCAGTGCCACTGCGGGTGAAAATAAAGAGGTTGAAAAAAATGGTACGAAAGCGTGTCTTAGGGTGCCAATTACGTCTCTTAAACTTTCATAAGAGCAATTGACTGCAAACCTGCAGGTGTGAACGTCAAAACATCTCTTGAAATCTAAATTTATATTAAAGTGACCTTTAAATATATTTAAATACACTTTAATATGCATAACTTCCCATACAGCAAAAATATATTTAAGAGAATTTTTCAAATATACAAAAAATGCCAAAAAATATATGTACTAAAATATATTTAGAAATATGTTTACAAAAAAGTATTTTTCACAAATATTTGGTCATGTTTTGTTTATTTTTAAATATATATATATATATATATATATATTAATATATATTTTGTATATTTTAAGGCATTTACTGTATATTCACGTCACATTGGAAGAAAAACTTTGTATGTTACAAACCTGTAAACATAAAGGTTTGAAAAGATTAAAATTAAATATATTTTATATTGCAAACATATACTTATAGTTTTATATTTTATACCTATAAATTTTATACAAACTTATATTTTTATATTTAAAAAATTTTTGCCGTATGGGTTGTAAAATTAGAAATGTATTTTTTTTGCCCATAAAATACATTTTAAAATAGATGAAGGTTAAAACTAAATATATTTTCAAATTCAAAAATATATTCAATTAAGCTTTACTTTCTACAAAAACGCATTCACATAAAAATATTTTTGGCCAAAGAAATGTATTTTTTGAAATTGTACTATTTGAAATATAATTTAAGTGTGCTAGTTTGTTTACAGTTAAAGGCGCTCTAAGCGAATTGAAGCGTTTTAGACCATAAAACATTTTTTGTTACATACCGGAAACATCTCCTCACTATCTGCTTGCTGCCTGTCCGCTGATCAAACTGTAAAAAAACGCGATCTCTGTAGACAGCCCAGGCTTCACAAACGGCAATATCAACAAGTGGCCAAACCTAGCATCACATAACAAAACAAAGTATTCCAGCCAATAAACTACAAAAAGGATTTGGGGGTGGGGGTTGGGCGCGTTCATGAAAGCACGGAAGGGAGGGGGAGGGGGAGGAGTTAGCTACGCTCCGTCTGTTTGAAAACAGTTTCAAACGTCAACAATAACTACCTTCTCGCAGATTCGCTTAGAGAGCCTTTAAAAGAACCAATCATCAGTCAATAAATCAAAAATATTAGATTTAACCATATTGGGCACTGCTATTACTATGAATAGGGTGACAGCGTTCAACATGGCCGCTCTGGCAATAGAAGTCCTGCCTTCCAATTGAAAGAACCAATCATCAATAAAAAAACTGATGATTCTCTTGGGGAGGGCATTTATATACGGTTTCAGCAGAAACAACATAAACAAGCGGCTGTCCGCACGTATTTTCCGGTAAACTCCGCTAATAATAAATAACCACAAAGTACTTTAAACATAGTTTATTTATATAACAAAGCAAAAAAACAACACATAGATTACCTAGGAAACCAAAACATTTGTTATTTTCGACAAGACATTTGTTCAAGAGATCAATTTAGCAACTAGTCAGACCATTAAAAAAAACGGAAGTAAAGTTCGGATCCAGACGTGTATCACGTGCGTCCGATGAAACAGTCTATACAAAGTCTCCTGAGGCGCTTGCCAACCTATGTGCAAGCACAGTAACTTAAACAACCTCAAATAAAGGTGTTTTTAAAGCAATTTGAGCTTAAGAATCAAAAGTTATAGTACTGTTGATGTCAGGTTTAATTGTTGGTCGGAAATATGTTGTTTCATTGTGATTTAACCACATGATATCTGTCTTTTCCTATTCAAGTAGATAGGACTTTAGTCTTGCATGACTAAAATAACTACCCAAGGCATTGCAAACATGGCCGCCTAGTGGCGCAACTTGCCTAAAGAGATTTTGGCCAACCTGGTTGCTGAATCGCACATCAATGTCGCCGCCATATTGGACCTGTTAAGACTACCCAATACACACAAGTTACTTTTTTGGATGAAAGCAAAATAATGTCTAATGTCCATTTATAACAATGAATAAGTAATTATAGACAGAAAGGTTTTTGTGTTTCATGTAAATCATAAACCATTAAAATCGTTGAGAAATGTACATTTTGCGTTTTATTCAGAGAAAGCACAACTTGTATGTGCTCATATGCCTGTTCCAATATGGTGGACTTGTTGACCTATCACAGCAAAGGGCCAAAGCTGTCAATGAGGCATTTATGTATGTCTTTGAAAAACACATAAATCACTTTAGGATCAAATCGTTGCGAAAATTGTCAGAAAAAAATTCAGGAACCACTTGATTATTTGGTATATTTATCCACTGCAACGACCCAATGCAATCTCGTAACTATTTTACAAGGTTGCTAATTCGTATTAATTCATACAACCACATTTGTGCGTTTTTCTACTATTTGCATCCGCCCCAGTTACATTGGATTTAGAGGTGGAGTTTCATTATTGTTTTTTGAAAGATTTGTATATATTTGTACAATTCACTTTTTACAAATTCATTTAGAATATGAATATGAAAATATTTTTATACAGATAAAGTGAGTAAGAAAATGTATTTACTAGGATAAGACCTCTGAAGAAAAATGAATTTAACATGCTCTCTTTACCTTTTATCTCTTGTTAAATTTCCTGCTCTCTCCTGTGAGAAATAAAAGATCTAACAAATATAATGGCGGGCAGATTACTTTAACTTTGTCTAAAACACTATAGCTCTTCTATCCCTGACTGTGATCAAAACAAACAGAGGGCAAAGCAAGGAGGAACACTGGATTGATTGCCTAGGTGCCCGACACCATACGGTTTAAGGGTTTGTCAACTATCCTCCCTACTCCTGACTCTCATTCAATCGAGAGATCCCCTGATAAAGACATTTTTGTTTTGAAGTGTGAGTGTTGATTGACTGTCCAACAACTATGCTGTTGTTTTTGGCTCCCCATTGCATCTTTTGGCATGTATTGGTCACTACATTGTTCAATTTCAACTAAATATCCATCAGATTAAATACAAGGTTGTTTCTTATAATCATACAGCATTTCTGCCCCTTTAAAGTTCAGTGGTAGAGCATTGTGTTAATAGCGCAAAAGGTAATGGGTTTGAACCCAGGGAACACACATGTTGATAAAAAATGTACACACACTTAGACACACACTTTGGTACCAATATATGTAGCTTTGCGGTACTGATAGGCACTCTTTGGTACTAATATGTACAGCTGAGGTACTAATAGGCACTCTTTGGTACAAATATGTATACCTTTGAGGTACTGATATGTACTCTTTTGTACCAATATGTACCCTTGATACTAATATGCACTCTTTGGTACCAATATAAGTTCCTTTGAAGTACTAATATGCACTCTTTGGTACCAATATGTACCCTTGAGGTACTAATATGTACTCTTTGGTACCAATATATGTAGCTTTGAGGTACTAATATGCACTCTTTGGTACCAATGTATGTAGCTTTGAGGTACTAATATGTACTCTTTGGTACCAATATGTACCCTTGATACTAATATGCACTCTTTGGTACCAATATAAGTTCCTTTGAAGTACTAATATGCACTCTTTGGTACCAATATGTACCCATGAGGTACTAATATGTACTCTTTGGTACCAATATATGTAGCTTTGAGGTACTAATATGCACTTTTTAGTACCAATATATGTAGCTTTGAGGTACTAATATGCACTAGAGCTGAAGATCTTTGCCCGAACCCGACGGGACCCTTCGGGACCCGACGGGCTCGGGCGGGTTCGGGCTTCAATTCTAACATTGTACACGGGCTCGGGCCGGGCTCGGGCTTGCGCTCCGGCTTTGTGAGGTAAATGAGCAGTCAAGTTCAATGCTGCTGGATGCACTATCAGTAGCGCAGGACCGCTGTGAATTCATTTACAGTGGATTTAATGATTTTCCTCATCAAAAACATGTAGCCTAATCTTGGTGAGTAGGTTTTTCAATGTATAACTAAATATTAATTGAGTCTTAAATACATAATTTAGACAGAGGATATAGACTAATGTTGGCAGTAATGGAGAGAAGTGCCGACGCAAATCCCGCGGAGCCTTTCTCTTAATTTCGTTATTGCCAAATTCCCATCTTAATTCAGAATGTATTATCTTAATTTAATTCGTTAAGAAATAATAATTTTATTGGCATATTTATAGTGTATTGCATAAGCCTATTTAGAATGAGATGTTACAATGTTACAGATGACTTATTTTATTTCTTTGTTTCAACTTCCACGTGGCGTGTAGATTATTAGTCATGAATAAATAATGTTAAAACCTGTGTAAATTTCTCATTCTTTACAAAAGCTGTGTGTGTGCGCACATTTAAATAATGTCGGCCTCTTAGTAATATAATGTAGCTTTAAGGTACTAATATGCACTCTACCCTTGAGGTACTAATATGCAATCCTTGGTACCAATATGTACTTTTTGAAAGGGGAACCGCCCCAGTTTTTTACCTTTTATTTGAGAGTATACTCTCATGGACCCCCAAGGGTTTACATACCTTTATAGGAAATAATATGTGGTTATAACAGTAGACCACATCAGTCTATATTTGGGGTTTACACAGTTAAGAGGGGCAGTCACAGCTGCCCAGCCATCTCATGCCAGTGCGAAGATTGCCCATCAAAAATAATTGCACCTCTGATATACTAGAAATGGACTGAACGCACCAATAGCTCTGTGTTTGTCTTTCCCTTGCCCTTTTTGTTCGTTTCTTGGAAAAACGCTCAGCTGGAAACAGCATGCAGAGATATCAATCAAAAAGTCTGAGCTTTCCCCTAACCTAATGGAGTCTTATCAGTTGATTTTCATATTATTAGCTCTCAGACGGCACTTCAGCAGCAGCATGCAAACATTTCAGGAGATTATGGCTCAATACCTCAAGATAAAGTCTCTTTGCTATCCCATTTCACAAGGAAATTTACCTTTGGAAAGTATAGTCAAAAGAAATTGTCTTACTAATTTGTGCTATAGCCTGATACTTTTCCTAGATTGTCAGTAGCTTTCTTTCACCAAGGCTAAACTAGCTTAAAATCCCTCGAACTCAAATCTTTCACTTGACACTGATAGAAAGCTTAACCTTCATGTACTCAAAGTCAGACAAGTTCAATGAAAGGGTTTGTGGTAAGCCCTTGGATTTGAGTTATTAACCTGGGTGGGACGTTTACGACCGCTGTCCAAGGCACTGGAAATTACCTAACGTTCTCCTGAAAGAAACAAAACATCTAGATTGGTGTATATGTTATATTTACCATACTGTAAAAAGTAAAGATGTCATTTTTTTATATTTTAGGGTTGCATGACATATATAAAATTTTCACTGATTTTGCCTAAATTTCACCCAGATTTTTCCTTGTTTTAGATGTCTGGCCTGTGTCAATACAAAATTGCTTGCTGGGTCCCTACAAGCATGTTTACAACTGTCATGTCACATGCAACCCAGTATCACGCTAAAGCGTGTAATAGACACGCTGGTCCACATGTCTGACTAGTAGTTTTGAAGATTATTTCAATGCAAAGAATTGAGAAAATGTAGATTAGTAAAACATTTCAGTCATGACGTCTACTGTAACTCTGCATGTGCATAGCAATATTAACATCATTCATTTTATTTGTATGTCCAAAGCTATAACATCCATAACATCTACATGTCCTGTTACACCATCATCATTATTAGTAGTAACACAAACACACCTGTACCTGACTTTGGCACTTTTATTATTCACAAAGCATTATGTATTCTGTTGACCACTAAAACGCAGGACTTTTCTTTAGAAAAGTACAATACGTCTACATTACTTAATACATGGGTGTACAGGCTCTCCATACTTTTTAATATGCTCTTCTGAATTTCTCCCACATGCCCGATTTGCATTCCAGACACCATAGAGACCCAGGATATCTTTTTGCAGCATCATTAACATCTTGAGATTTATTAGCTGTCCTGTGTTTGTTAAGCACTGCTCTTCTTCGTTTGAATTTCAAATACTCCTGGATACGGATCATGTTGTTGTATACTTTAAAGCTGTTTGCGGGTGCTTGGGGTACCACGTAAATGTCATGATGCATTGATGCACCACACAACCAGAGCATTTTAGAGGGTTTTAAGAAAAACAAATTAAAAATGTTAAAAACGAGAAACAAGCAGTGATGGTAGTAGTACAGTATGCATTGAACTGCATAGTAAATACCATAGTATTAATATGGTAATCTACCAATAGCATGTTATATATGAAAGTATGGTATTGCCACCCCTATAATATGTTACCTTTATATAAGATAATTCAATGGAGATATTGTATTGCATTTGCATATTAACTGTGTTTAAATATACTAAAATACAGTCAGGGTGATTTCAGGGAACCAGAACACAATGCTGTTAATATATGTTAATGCTAGACATGACACTAATTCATATAAAAAAAATCTGATCCAGTAGATGGCCACATTGAGCCACGCGCAACCTGCATCCAAAACCTGCTTATTTAAAATAACCAGTATTACATTTTATATCTGCCATAAAGCCCTGTTGCATATCTGTTTATCTTCAAAAGCAACAAAATATCTAATGCACAGTAAACGTGTCTTTACTACGTGCTTTCATTTCTGTATTTTAATAACCGACAGGCTTGTAAAGGAAATCTTTAGAGACGACCACCTCCGTCACTTTATGAAGGGTACTTCAGACCTGTCAGAGCTCTTAAACAGCCAATACACGACCGAAAGCAAGCGTGTTTTGTGTGGCGACTCGCGAGAGAACTTAATAAAACTACTGCATAGAAAAAAACAAACATCTTAGTGAACTGCTGATGCGCACGAGTTATTGAATAACAGCACTTATTGAAATGAAGACGCACTTTTTGTTTTTGTTTTATTCCGATTTTTAGGTGGCAAAGCTGTAAAAATGGCAAAGTTGACATTTCTTTGGAATATGCACGCTTCATTGCCACACTCCATGCACATGTGATGCTGCGCGCACGGACGAGTGAGTGTGAGTGCTGTACTTTCACATGATGCGCACGGGGTGACGACAGTCTTTCATCACAGCACCCATTTAGACGTATTAAAATAACTTACGGACAATTTTAAGGAAAACTTAAAGATGAGGAAAGATGTCTATTCTGCGCGCACGGGACGGCTGAAACGGGAGAAGCACGCCAAATTGCGCAAGAATCTCTTCTCTATTAAGTGAGTCTAAAGCGCGTGCCGCTTCTGATAAGTGGAGTCGACTACTGGATATTTATGTGTAAATATATCGAAATTCAACAGGACGTCTTAAAGTCTTTGCTTGATGTCATTAAGTGAATTTTGAGGAGAATGAGGACTGAAGAAAATGTTATTCTCACATCTGCCTTCAACAGCAATGTAAGATCTCTTGTTGGTTATCATGCATTCTCTCATTCTGGATCATCACAGTATGGTCGGACGCGCGTCTGTTGTCATTCACGAGGACAAATCGGACCGACGCGGCGGTAAACTGATCGATAGACTGTACCGATAAAGCTCATATATAAGGCTAATGACCGAGCCTGCCCATGTTTGATTAACCTGTGTGGGAGAGTATGCTGTGGGACAAACTGCTGACGAGGTACTGAATGAATAAACAGACAGACTTAATAAGACATTAATCCATGTTTGCGTACAAGATTAAACCAAATTTACATTTGGATTTTTTGTGTGCATGTAACCAAATCATGTTTATTGAACAGATAGGTGGAACCTCACGCATCAGTTTTTTGGCTCTCAAAGAGATTTTAGTGTTGAAATTATGACATGTGTTTTGAACGATGATGTCTACAGTCAGCGGAGTGATGAACCATCAACCAGTTGCTCGGCTGTACAAGGCTGCTTAGTTTCCATCGTGTGCACTCTCGGTTTGGACCTGATCTGGAATTATGGGGTGACTGCTCATTCTACTCGATGAAAAAGCCATGGATGTGAACTACTCCACAGTGCTGGACAGCAGCGTATCACAGCGCAATTCTTCAAAGCGAGTTCTAACCGGTTGTTTCCTCTCGCTGCTCATCCTGACCACCCTGCTGGGCAACACGCTGGTCTGCGCTGCGGTCACAAAGTTTCGCCACTTGCGGTCCAAAGTCACCAACTTCTTTGTTATATCACTGGCTATCTCAGACCTGCTGGTGGCCATTTTGGTGATGCCGTGGAAGGCTGCGACCGAAATTGTGGGTTCCTGGCCATTTGGCGCTTTCTGCGATGTCTGGGTGGCCTTTGACATCATGTGCTCCACCGCTTCCATCTTAAACCTGTGCGTCATCAGCGTGGACCGCTACTGGGCCATTTCAAGCCCGTTTCGCTACGAGCGCAAAATGACGCCTCGGGTGGCGTTCATCATGATCAGCGTGGCGTGGACGCTGTCCATCCTTATCTCCTTCATTCCCGTGCAGCTAAACTGGCATAAAGCCCAGGCGACCAGCTACACGGAGCTGAACGGCACCTTCGGCGAGCTTCCCCCAGACAACTGCGACTCCAGCCTTAATCGGACGTATGCCATCTCTTCTTCGTTGATCAGTTTTTACATCCCCGTGGCTATTATGCTGGTCACCTACACCCGAATATACCGCATCGCTCAGAAGCAGATACGCCGGATCTCCGCCCTGGAGCGAGCGGCTGAGAGTGCCAAAAACCGTCACAGTAGCATGGGTAACAACGCCAGTATGGATTCGGAAAGTTCCTTCAAGATGTCCTTCAAGCGTGAAACCAAAGTTCTCAAAACCCTGTCGGTCATCATGGGCGTTTTCGTGTGCTGCTGGTTGCCCTTTTTTATCTTGAACTGCATGGTTCCTTTCTGCAACCCGAATGAGAGCGGAGACTTCCCGTGCATCAGTTCCACCACCTTCGATGTTTTCGTCTGGTTCGGATGGGCCAACTCCTCGCTCAACCCCATCATCTATGCCTTCAACGCTGACTTCCGAAAAGCGTTCTCCATCCTGCTGGGCTGCCACAGACTCTGCCCTGGGAGCAACGCTATAGAGATTGTGAGTATTAACAACAACGGGGCTCCTTCGTCGGCTTCTCACTATCAGCCTAAGTGTCACATTCCTAAAGAGAGCAACAACAGCAGCTATGTGATCCCACACAGTATACTTTGCCAGGAAGAAGAAACACAAAAACCTGAGGATGACTCTGGGGTTAAGGCCTTCGAGAAACTGTCTCCATCCATGTCGGCCAATTTGGATAGTGATGCTGATGTTTCCCTGGAAAAGATCAACCCCATAACACAAAATGGGCAGCACAAATCTGCACCGTGCTGAGTATTTCTGGCAACAAACGACAGCTGCAAAGAATCCTGTATTACCGCGGCGTGGAATCCAAATAAAGCTTCACTGAGAACCTTAAAAACATTTTTGGACCAAAAACATTAAATGAAACGTGGAAATCAAAGAATGTTCCAATTGAAGGCACTTTATGCTGGATAACTATCTGCAAAATGTTCGCAGCAGCTTGTATTATTGACGTTAACAGGTCAGTTGTCGCAAGAAAGTAATGTGAATAAACCATGTATGCATAGTTCGAGCTGTTTGTTCAGTAGTGAAATATCTTGTTACGGCTCACAAGTAGAGCTATGTGGTGCATCTACTGTACTGTCGACAACAAAATGTACATACTGTTTATATTTTTCACCGTTTATCAGAGTTGGCCAAGTCCACATCTCTTTGCGCTGCTACAGTAGTTGGTATAATTGTATTGCAGCAACATGATGTACATGTGCAAGCCACCCCATAATGTGACAAAGAGCCATTTTTGATTCAGTCTTCTATGTGCTTTGGTGTGATGTTGAAGAAATTGCAGTCGGGGGAATGGATTTTCTGCCATTTGATTTATCAACTGTGGAAGTGGGCATGATATTCGGATGTGATTTTTTGTATTTTTTAAAGTTTCTTTCCCCAACCCTTTCTCTTTTCGTCAACGCTTCACTTGTCACAATGCAAGACAGCACAGGGCGACCCATAATCCCAGTGGTAATCTTACCGGTCATTCTTTCCCATTTAAAGCATTTCAAAAGGACAAAATGTTTAAACCCCATGCGTAAGAGGCCTGTCAGCGTATTAGTGTCCGTGACAGGGTTCAATTCCTACGTCTTTGAAAAATGCCTGATTTGGAGATTTGGATTTGTAGCTATTTCAGTCTCATTAATTCCACCCACTATAAATGCAATTTCAAGTGCATTTAAACGAAAACAAGAAATCTTTCAGTTTCTTTTGCCAAATCTATGTGGATGAGTTTTGCTAATATAGCTTTAGTGTACACATTCATCTAACCACCCAGAAAGCAGCCGACATATTGTGACCTTTTGAAAGCAGTTGACACCACAGGAAGCGCTCTGTAGTACATCTTAGCGCTTCAAAGCATATCTAGTTTGAAAACAATCTTGCATAATTCTGTCTCTGAACTGTTATGTCAGCTGTCATGGGAGCATATGGATCATTAGGAACATATGCACATCCTTAGGTACATTGACTCCATGGAGCAATTGAACCAATATAACTCAGTCGCTTCTTGCCCAGACGAATTCTGTGTCGTACGTCGTCCTACTTTTAATAGAGTCATTTGTTGAGCTGTTTTGTAAAGTTATGCAACCGCCCTTGATCTAAGTTAATTCCTGGGCCTACCATACAGCGCGAGCTTCCCACGAACATTGGGATTTGACTGAATTGACAAGCCAAATGCAAAGCAATGTAATTACTGTAAATCAATGACAATGGATTTTTCGAGACATAGCTTTCAACAGATTTTCCCTGTCTGAAAACTGAGCAAAATTTGTCAGGTTTTGCCCTTTGGAGTGGATCGTTCACCCAAAAGTAAAAAAACTGGCATCATTTACTCACCCTCAAGTTGTTTCAAACCTGTATAAATGTATTTGTATGTATTTGAAGATATTCGTAATAAAGCAGAAAATAGGAGCAACATTGACTTCCATAGTAGGGAAGAAAAATACTATGGAAGTCAATGGTGCTCCAAAACTGTTACATTGCTCAAAACATTCAGCAGAACAAAGAAACCGATACAGGTTTGTAACAACTTAAGGGGGAGTAAATGACGACATATTTTGGACTAAATCCAGTGTCCGTTCTCACGAAATCTGTGTCCAGCATCAGAATTTTTAAAAAGCCCTTGAAGCCAATTTTTTTGCACATATAAGATTAAGGTCTGAACTTACTATAACTATTATTTTTAGAGGATTTAAAAATATTTCCTATAGAATTATTTACAGATTTTTAGATCATTATCAAAAATTATCATTACCGCAAGGTGATATTACATTAAATATATGCATTTACAAACTCATGTTTCAGTAATGAGAACTAAAATATGTCTAGGTACTATAAACAAACTTTTAACTATCTGGAGAGAAAAAATAAGAAGATCTTGAGTGTCACAGTCAATTATGTCCCTTCCAACACTTTTTTTTTTTAAAAATGTTAATTCATTGAGGGCTAAAACAATGATTGAAAATTGTTGCGGAGGATGAGAAAATTTTTCTTGGACACATTTATATTCCTTATTATTGTCTCTACATTTACCAATGATCACCAAATACCACATGTTTCTTTACTGTAAATGTGTTAACATGCACTGAAGCTTTTTATTTTTTAGATTTTTTAATTATAAATATTTCCATGTCAAAGAACCCAAATCCAGTCATGGACACGTTGCGGTAATGACAATTTCCCCCTAAAATGTGGAAAAACAAAATTGGTTTGTATGATGTCATTTGAAATCATGTGCAAAATAGTACGTGAAGAGATGTTTGTAACTGTATGTTTCTTATTTTGATGCCCTTACTTTGCATTTACTTTTTTATCAAAATGTTTTCTCATAAGTCTAATTTCGCGAGAATCACCCATTTTTCATTTTTGGGTAAACTATGCCTTTAATGATACCATGTGCCAAAATGCAGAAGACACCATGATTAGAAATCTACTCCAGCTCCTCTCCTCTTTTCACTGAAATATAAACTTTAACTGTCTTATTTATACGAATAAAGGTTTAAAACATGAATAATAACATACTTGGAGGCAGAAATGGAGAATAAAGTAAACATATTTGTCTCAAATGGGACATTATTGGCTCCAGGGGATTTTCCAAAAGATGATGTTCATTCTCTCTCTACTCTTGCCTGTCAAAAGCTTCCTCTTCACAATGCTGCTATGAAAGTATTCAGCAATGTATGCTTTATTTCGCTAGAGAACCTTAACACGTCAAAGCAGCGTTTTCAGCTAATATGCAGCTAATATAACATTTTGAATATTTAAAATGTTGCCATTCATGTTGGCGTTCTCCCGAATGGGGTGATTAGCATTTAAAATGTGCCACTATGACATTCGAACAAATTCAAAGGTATTCCCAGTAAGACTTTGGGGGAATCTTGTGTAGGTCTTTAATTAGAAGTGAATAAAATAACACCCGCATATTCTGTCTCACCAAAGATTGCAGGTTTATCTTTTGAATTTGCAGTTACATGCGGTTTCGAGGCCTCTTGTGAGTCCCTTTCGGAGAAGGCTGAAAATGACAACCAGTGACAATTGCAATGGCGTACAATACTGTGCAAGGGGGAGATTTTATTTTTTAATTTTTTGCTTGACGGATTCAGCACATCATCCTTAAAATGTCGATGAACTTTATCAATTACATTGGACCATTTCATTTTGAGATTACAAAAAATTAAAAGGTTACTTTGCACACTGTCCTCAGATACCCAAGCGCATTGTAACATTTAAAGGGGAAACGTAAACTGTGTTGTGCAATGTTAAAATAGAGATGTGAACACAAGTGCTTTTTATCTTGAAGTCCTTAATGTGAGTAGAGAAAACAATGTGTGTTGTTTTAATGTTTGTCATGCACCGTACGGTTCAGTTACTGTAATTTGCCGAGTCAAACATGTTCCTGGATTAATGAACAATCTGGTCCTGCGATATCTGATCAAATCAAAACCCTAAAATAAAATAGCTTGACAGGAACGTGATTCCTGGACCAATATGAATGTTGATACGGTAACATACAGTACTTTGCAATATTACGGTCACTGTTCAGGCTCATATGTGTGCTGAAGTTCTTCAAGTTATCCCCAACAATTTTATTACAGCATCTAGTTTACAGTTTGTATAAATCTTTCCCTTTCTATTTGCTAAATAAAAGTGTATGTTGTTTTTATAACCCTGTTATTTACTCGTTTTTACTGTATGAGATTTTACGATGGAATGTGTTATGGGGTATATCACTGCCAATTCTGTATTTAAAGGTCAGCTCTTTGCAGTGAATCAATAGTTATTGATCACCCCATCAATTGCACTTTTTTAGCTCGAAGTGTTGTCCTCAATCGGAAAGTTGGCATAACATTTTGTATAGAGAGGGAAAATTCATCTCCTTTGATTGATTTCACTTTTTTTTACTTTTATTGTCGTTCTATGACCCAGGGCTACTGAGGTGAGAGCTATTATAGAGTGATGGGTCTTATCACTGAGACTCTGGAGTAGACTGAAGTTAAGTTTTTATCTGAGCCTAAACAGGAGTGGTCAGGAGTGCTCAATGGGGAGATCAGGATACTTTTACGGACCTACCTGGATATAAACCAAGAACCTTAGTTTGTCTTCAGTGCAGTTTTTAGTCATAAAATGTATTGTTTATTCTCTTTTGTTGTGACCAGCTGTTATATAAGATATCGAGTGGACAATGAAGGTGACTTTTAATAAACACTGAAAAAAATAAGTAAGGAATAATTGATGACGGGACGAATTATAAGAAAATAATGCACACCCAAGGTTGTAATGCAGCACGACACATACCATGCAACCTGATCTCACAAATTTTGGTGGCCTTCTCATGGATCTTTGCATTTTTCCCTGGCCCTGCCACAGACTTTCTTTTCCGTGGCATTCTCACGGATTGGTTACTCAACTGTTTTGTCTTATTTTCTTACCATTGTCGCTTCGGTTTAGGGTTAGATTTACATAAAAAGACATCCCTACCCAAACCCAACTCTAAACCGAAGCGGCAATGGTTTGAAAATAGGAAAAAGCAGTTGAGTAACCAATCCGTGAGAATGCCACGGAAAAGAAAGTCTGTGGCAGGGCCAGGGAAAAATGCGGAGATCCGTGCGAATGCCACGGAAAAATAAGCAAAAAATTCTGTGACTATCCCACGGAACTTTGTGAGATCATGTTGCACCGTATCACAGCGGGTGTGCAGTATTTTCGAAAAATTCAAAGGACCGGAGTCAATTATTCCTCTTATACCATGGTTACCACAAACATTGTTCTGATGCCAATTTTTAAGACCTTTGACAAGTTGGGTGTGCGGTTTACAGAAAAATAATCAACACCCATGGAACATTTCTTAGCCAATCAGAATAAAGCATTCAACAGCCCCGTGGTATAATGGTAAATTTTAGGGGTGCACTGATATATCGGCCTACAGTATAATCTGTATCGGCAGATAAAAGTATATTTCCCACTATAACAAATCAGCCAATTGTTTAAAAACTGCAAAAGAGCAGTGCAGATTATATCCTTGAAATCAAAAGGAGCAGAAAAATGCATCAGAACTCATACTGTGTGATTATTTTCAATACACAACGCTCGGCACTACGACACTGTAAAAATTCCTTGTTGCAAATTTAAGTTGAATCAATTTGAAATTACAATTATTTTCAACTTTCTTGGCTAGTGAGGAGTTGCTATGAATTTTTAAAAATAAAGTTAAAAGTTATTAAACTTAAAAAGTGCAACAAGGCATTTTTTACAGCGCAGGATTTAACAACATAATACTTTGAAACAAGGAGTAGAGAGCAAAACTATCTGTCATTATCGCTGATGCCTAATTGGTTGATAAACATCTTCTATTTATGCACGAATCATCCTTTTTCTGAAGACATACAGTAGTTTTGTGTGATGGATAAACCTTGTATGGCACTTATTGTCAGCCTCTATTGTTGGCATCTGCAGTGCTTGTATGGAAATTGTAAAGATCTGAAATTTGTTCTCTAGTGTATATGAATACAAAATGAGTTCTGCAAATGTTTGGGGGTACCATATTTGCATTTACATTTAGGCATTTAACAGATGCTTTTATCCAAAGCACTTACGAAATTGAGGAAAAACAAAACAGAGACTCATCTTTGGGGAGCAATAGTATATGAAGTGCTAAGTTACTTTTAATCAGCTCTAACGCTTTATAGGGACAACACCTGTTTATTTTTATAATCCTTCCATACTGCATTGAAACGGACACGTAGGTACTTTACTTCTTTCACTATATCCGATATCCTGAATTAATTGAAGCTTGGCTTACATCTCACCATGATGTTATACATTGTACATGTTTCATAACTCTCTAATTCATACATACTGTATGTGAGGTAATGATGACTATTGACAGTACTTGTGATACTCAGCAACGTCTTGATATCACCAAAGCATTAAAAGGGTTTTGTGTGTGTGTGTGTGTGGGGGGGGGGGAGTTAACCTATTAATGGTTTACTTATAATTTTCACTGCAAATTAAGCTGGGACATGAAATGATTTCAACTTCACAAAACATTTAATTAAAAAAGATTATTAGCACCAAATAGATTTTTATCAAATTAATTGAGAAATTAAAGATTTCTCCAGCTGGGCTTAGGTACAAGAACAGTTTTATTTTAATTACTTGTGTTAAAACCCCCCGAAGGTGCTCATAATCTTTTAAAACCTAGTTTCTAACCTGCAGGTTTGTATATTGCCAGGATTGGCAATACTTTGCCTATTGGCTGCTGTTAACATTATAATTATAGACAACAATAACATAAACCCCAAACAATTAAATGAAATGCCAACAATTGAACAACAAAACAACAGCTAAATGTAATCAATTACATCATTTATTTATCACACTATTAGCTAATAAAAAATACAAAATATTACTCTAATAAAGACAAAGCTATTCACTGAGAAACACAATACTTCTAAACTAAAATGTTTTGCATTCTTTGTCACATCATCAAGTTTAACATGTTTGTCATTTAATTGCATTTAACAGTATAGAAACATACACAAATGAACCTGCAGAATAAGCATATCATTAACATTTTTACTCGCATAGAATTTAACAGTGAATGCATTTCAAAAGTATTTTTTATGAATGCTTATTTCACACAAAGGCAAACACAGTTACTACAACAATTGAATGAGTCAGACTCAGTAAACCTTTTACACTTTTTGATTTGGATTTTGTTTCAACCCATAATGCTGCCATTCAAGTGTAAAATATATAGTCAAATGCATTTCTCTTCACATGCAATATCCATACAATATCAGTGTGAGAATGTGATGAAAAATAATAGCCAAGGGCCCAATACACACCCCTGAGGGTCCTTGGCTGTAGATATCCGACCCTGTCTTTTTCTGTGCGAACGCAGCATACAAACCCATCAGCATACACCAGAGTTCACAAGGTCCTAGTCTGGAAAAACACATAGTCAAGGTTAATGACATGCCTCGGGCGAAGCTCACTGTGGTGGAAAAGGGGCGTCTATGAGCCGCAGTAATGTTCTTATGTAACTGGCACTCAGGCCCCGATTTCGCCACTGAAGGCAGAGTTGAAACCAGCGCTTGAGAATGTTCACTAAAAATATCACATTTGCAAAGGCACTATGCTTGCATTGCTAGGTGGATGCTTTTTTAATCCAATAACAAGATTTTGTTTTCCTTTGCCCGGATGACAACTAGAGAATTCCCATTATTTCCAATATGAGTCAGGAGTGCAACATAACAATGTTTTTACAAGTTCTGAAGCAGTTGATGCCCTTGCTGATTGGCACTAAAATAGATGGCACTGTGATGTGACTTTGACAGAGCTTGGCTCTTAAAACACTCGTAAAGTCTCTCTTAGAATAAAACACTTTTCTAGCTGCAGACAGCGTTAGCATAAGAGACAGTAAGTAAACAAAGCTTCACATTAAGCGCGAACACAGTACATTATAGTGCCAGTCTCTGCTGCTCTAGCAGATGAAATATTAATGAAGCAATTCGAAGCAGACTCAAATATTCATTTGTTTACATTTGCAACACTTCCTGAGTTTTAAGACGTTGTGACTCTGCTACAGTGCTGTGGGTGCTTTGATATAACAATAGCTCAACAGCTTACAGTAAAGCGTAGTGTACAGCATTTTGGCAATCTGTGTTCTGCTTGCACAGCACACTATACGTATTCTAATCATCCTACTAAGTGAACTTCACGTGGTATGTGGTACTGTAAGTCAAATTTCACTAAGATAAATTTACATGCAAAGCCTAAATAGCCTTAAAAAGAAGCAGTATGTCATTTCACGGAGCGGAGAGGAAAATTTACCCAATAGTCATTTCAAACCACATAAATGAAAAATGAAAGCTTTGAGACTGATAAATTCACCTCGGCTGTGTATACGCTCTAAATTCAGCTGGGTTATTTTTAGCCCAATGCTGGGTAAATATTAGACAGGACACATATTGGGTTATAAATAAACCTATGTTGTTGTTAACCCAACCATGACTGTAAAAAAATTGCTGTAATTATGTAGCTGGTTGCCAGTAACTTAATGTAGAAGATAACGACTCAAAATGTTGCACGATCATTTAACTTTGAACAAACTGTTGCCAGTAAATAACATAAATGTAAAATCTACATTAAGTTACTGGCAGCTAGTTGTAATACTATAATTTCTACAGAATTTTTTTAAGTGCATTACAACTTTATTTATTAACCCTGTTCTGTCCAATATTTACCCAGCACGGGGTTAAAAATAACCCAGCAAAATTAAGAGTGTAATTAGTGGTTACAAGCAGATTTGTGATATTTTAAGGTCATTGTAATTATTTTGTTCCTAAACTAAATAATAGTTACACTGTAATGGTGAAAATTGGATTAAAGGTGAAGTGTGTAATTTTTAGAAGGATCTCTTGACGGAAATGCAAAATAATATACTAAACTATATTATCGGGGTGTACAAAGACCTTTCATAATGAACCGTTATGTGTTTATTACCTTAGAATGAGACCTTTTTATCTACATACACGAGGGTCCCCTTACATGGAAGTCGCCATTTTGTACCGCCTTTTTTCTACAGAAGCTCTTAACGGACAATTTTTTTTTACTAAGTTGTCTCTTACGATGACATGTTTGTCCGGTGGCGGCTACCGTAGCTTCTCTATGCGTTTCAAAAGCCAGGGGTGAGCAGTGGACTAAGCAGTTGGTTGCAATTCGCAACCTCTCCACTAGATGTCGCTAAAACTTACACACTGCACCTTTAACTTAAAAAAATCTCAATTGGTAGCACCTAAAAAAATGTAAGAGTCACCAATTAAAGTATTTTCTTAAAGAGTAACTGAACCCTAAACCAACTTTTTTTAGTTAATGATCTGTAAGAATGGGGTTTTATTAGTGCTGTTCATTGATTTTAGTAAGTTTTTTAGTAAGTGCTGCCCTCTTCAGGTTGAACTGTGGCTACTTCAGTTGAATTTTCCTATTGGATGTTAGGTCCAAAAAATGCCTCGTGATGTAAGCAGGTTCAGGTTTAGATATATTGTATCTAATTTTTTGATATTACATTGCACATGTACACTAAAGGTCAAAAGGTTATGGCCTCTTAAGATCTTTGCACATTGGGTCCGAAGTACTCATCAAAAAATTTGCATGTTAAAAATAAATGCATCCGTAGCAAGTATTTTGAGAGGTGTTTTGATACCAGAGCTACCATACAAGCGAACATAAAATCCTGAATAGCGTCTGACAAGTTGATTCACATCGTCTCAGAGGACAAAGTATTACAAACAAAGTGAGGAATAGTGCTAATGTTATGAAGACTTCATTTTGTATTATTTTGTGAAATTTTTTCACAAAGGAATGAATTAATATGCATCGGATACAGGTTTGTGTGTGTGACGAATTTGTAGGACATAATTATTTGATTTATTTATTTATTTGTCATGGAAAATGCAATAGAGACACATTGTAACAGCTTACAATAACTTGAACAGATGTGTTGCATACTGTATAGGGTTTCTAGCTAAAGCTAATTTGCATCCCCTGTCCCTGGTTAGGCTCATATATCATCAACAAGAGAGCACAAACAAACAGCAGAAGCAACAATCAAATAAAGTACCTTATCCTTATTGTTGATTCTGCTTCTCCACTTTAAGCTTATCTTTGCAATGGTAAATATCTGTTCAAAAGAATTAAAAGATTAAAACAGCAAATATTGGAGTCAGATGGAGGCAAAATAAACAGGTGAGAACAGAGCCTAACAAACCATCCACACCCTTAGCTGCCATCTTGAATCTGCATTCACCTTATGAAAATTATTTCACAATTTATAATAATAATAATAAACATAAAATAATTTAAATAAAACTATAATGATGTTAATGTGGCTAATCTTCTGAACAGTAATATCTGTTTTTATTTTTATTTATTCTTACACAAATGTAATATTTGCACTATGCTGTCATACTTGAAACCCAGAATCTGTGTGACTAAAGCACTGTGTCTGTGTCTGACGATACTGCAGTGCATTCCAAATGAATGAATTTTGTCAAGTGAAATGAACCTCTCCGGTTATTCCCTGCTGAGTGTGTAGGGAGCAGTGAACGCTGTCTGTAGAGACCCTGCACATCCGAATGCAGTTACTTCATGTACTGCATGATGTGCTGAGAGAGACATCAACTAATTTTAACTGCGCAAATGAATAATCTACATTGAGAAAGCCATCAGCCAAGTTAAGATTTTTTTATTTGCACAGCTGGCATGTTGATAGAAAGAAAACTCTCCAAATTCACAGTTTTATGAATATTCGTGTCTGCTCTGGTCTGGTGCTCGCAGGAACTTTATTTCCAAATCGAAAATCCACTTAACAAGTCTCTGATATTTTTGTTCTTAGATTTGGTGCATTTAATTTTTTGCCCATTGCCTGGTGAAAATTGATCCACCTTTTAATGGATACCAGAGTCCCCTTCAAAAACCATTACGTTTTTCTTACACAATATGCAGATCAATCACATTTTATATGATCCTGACTACTCCCCTTCTCGCTCAAACTTCCATCAATATTTCTGCGCCCGAGGTCCAAGTGCTGCAAACTAAGTGCTCTTCAGCCATATACAATATAGTTCTCATTTTTATCTGCTTAAAAATCCCCACGTTTTATTTTGTGCCACCATACTTACTCGTGTAACTAATCATGTAACAGTCTTTAAATAGGGAAAACATTTAAGTGTTTGGTGGCTTCTAAATTCATCCCTGTTCGGATCCTAAGGAATGAATGGGGCTAGGCTAAATGCTAACGCATTCACGACACGCTGTACAAAGATTAAGTGAACGCACTGAAAAAAGATAGATATGTATTAATTCGTCTAAGTTGAGATAAAAAAAACTGTGATGTTTTCCTTTAAGGTTAAGGGCTTGGTGAAATCACAGTTTAAGTATTAGCCCTAGCAAACACCACTAAAAACACATGCATTTATTTGCATTATGGATCTACAATTTTTCTTAAAATATCTTCCTCCCAGCATGCTTCTCTTGAGCCTTGTTTGTGTTAACTCGGGAACAGCACTTAAAACACATGAGCTAAGAATAAAACACTGCTGATGTGCTCTCCATGACTTACTTTTACAGCGTTTAAATGGGTGTAGCTGATCCGCAGGGAGGCTCCTCTACCGGCTTCTTAATTCATCTCATGCACTTCAATCTTCTCCTGAGAGCCGAACAACGAACAACAACCTAACCATCCCTAAAAAAGCCCGGAATACTCTCTCTGTAGACTTCTTAAACACGGAAAACAAGTTCAATCACACATTAGATGTAAACAAATTGTGTTGAACCTCAAGGACATTTAGAGGACAGCGCAATGCCATTTAATCTTGATTTACTTTTTAGCTTCAAACGCACACATTGTCATTTTGTCTTTTTGTACTTGTCATTCAACTGCTTTGTAAGATGCTTATTGCATCCTATCGCGTCTTACCTCATGAATATTTATGAGAAATATTTAAGTTTATTAGACACAGTGTGCTGGACAGGCGCTCTGATCATAACACATCACTGAATCACAGCTGTATAGTTGAACTTGGGACTATAAGGAAATCGAGACATAAAAGACACAAGATCACAAATGACTGGGTCAATATGTTACCCAACTCTACCAAAGTTTTAATCTGTTTTAGAGATATAAAGCTAGAAGCCATTTTTTTTTCTCTGTATAATCTAACATGCTTGGAAATGACATTGGATCTGTACTCCTCAAATATCAAAGTTTTCTTTATGCCATTTCATGCAAGAATGTTGAATACCTAAACCAACAGTTTAAAAGCTATATGTATAATATTGAAATCAAGAAGCTTTATTGTCATTTCAACCATGTATAGTGCAGGTCCTAATACGTACCATTTACCAGTATGTACCTCTGGTACCAGGGTGTACCTAGAGGGTCCAATATGTACCAAAAAGGTACAAAAGTGTACTTTTTGAAAAGTTACCACTCGAGTGACAAATTTTCTACCTTCATTCATACCTCCTTTTTTTCTGAGAGTGTACTAGTGCAGTGCCAGACAAAAGACAATGCAAGACAATACAATACAATACACCAGTACACAAGAGTGCCGCTTTAAAATAAAAATAAGAAATTAATTTATTTAAATGTAAATAAATAAAACACTTTTTTAATTGACAAATAAATAGACAATTGTAAAATTGATTTATTTAATTCATGATTTTGTTGTGTTGGGGAGTATATAAGTGTATCTTAAAACTGACTTACAAAGTGGATTTCTCCCACGTGTGTACTGTCCAATGGCATTTTCTAACAAATGGATAAAGAAAAGCATTTGGCAAATCAACAATGAAAAGCAAATAGCAAATAGAGAGAAAAGCAATTGGCAAATGCTTTTTAAATCACAATTTAAATGGCTATTTAAATGGTTTATTCGTTTTTTTTAAACATGAATTAAATAAAGAGTTTTAAATATGTCTATTATTAAAAAGTGTTTATTTATTTGCATTTTCAAGTTTGAATTAGTAAAGGGTTTTCTCATTTTATTTATAGTGGCACTTTTAATCTTCCATGCAAGATGGATAAAAATAAATACAAGTTTGAAAGGGCCAACCAGTATGTAAGGAAATTTATATTTTATACACAGTGCATAGGCAATGTAATATACTGTCATATTATCATATACAATAAAATAACGAAAATCTTTTGGGATTATATTTTAAATACATTAATTTTTATTGTATTATTGTATTATTTATTGTATTAAATACATAAACATAAAGCAAAATATTTAGCAACTCTTTATAATAAAGTAATAGGATCATCCTTACATTCATTTCTAATACTATACATAAACATAAACAGTGAGCAATATTTTTTACAGCGTATAAAAATAACCTTTATTAAAGCATAAGTCCACTGAAAATGAAAATATGCTGTTAATTATACTAACCCTCAGGTCATTCAAGATACTGTTTAGGTGCTATTTTTTCTTCAGTAGATCAAAGAAGATTTTTTAAAGCTTAAGTTATGGTTATTTTCATTCAAGTCCTCAGGTGCCAGTTTTTTTAAAAGTTAAAAAACAGTCACAGGCAAAACAAATCCCCACGGCTCCTTATGATATATTGACATCTTGTGAAATGAATCGATGAGCCTGTGGAAGAAACTAAACCTTATTTACAACATTACCAAAGATTCTGTATAGTTTATTGTTAGTTAATGTGAGCTAACGTTAAAGGAATATTCCATTTTCTTAAAAGAAAAATCCAGATGTCTTTCTTTGTTCAGTCGAGAAGAAATTATGTTTTTTGAGGAAAACATTGCAGGAGTTTCAAAGGACTATAAACAATCCCAAACGAGGCATAAGGGTCTTATCTAGCAAAACGATTGTCATTTTTGACAAGAAAAATAAAAAATATGCTCCTTTAAACCACAACTTCTCGTCTAGGTCCGGTCCAGCGCGACCTAACGTAAATGCGTAGTGGCATGGGGAGGTCACGTGTTACATATATAAAACACACATTTGCGGACCATTGTAAACAATAAACTGACACAAAGACATTAATTAGTATCATTCAACATACAACAACGTCGGAACGGTCCTCTTTCAACACACTTGTAAACACTGGGGCGGAGTTTCGCGTTCGTCTTTTGTGACCTCTTGACGTCATGACGCATTGCGTGGGGTCACCTGGCGCATCACGACCAGATCTAGATGAGAAGTTGTGCCTTAAAAGTGCATATTTAGGGGTCAAGCACCGAAGGTGCTGAGACACCTATTGGAATTGTACTTTTTTCTTCTTCTTAGCCATTGGTGTCTATGGCAGCCCTATGAACCATATGTAGGAAAATGATGAAATTTGGCACAGTTGTAGTGGTGGTCATAAATAGTCAGGTGGCCAAAAATGGGGTCTCTAGCAGTAACTCTATAGCGCCACCAGCAGTGCAAAAATTCAATGTTCAAATGGTTATAACTGCAGATCTGTTTGATCTATGAAAATTCTACTTAGCACACGTGATTGCTCTTCTCATGCTTATTGTTTTTAATACCTTACAGTAAGACTCCACCCATTACAGTAGCAGCCATTTTAAAATGTACAGTATTTAGTTTTTTCGCTACTCCTCCTTCAAATTTGGTGCAATTGTTATGAAATTTGGCACAGGTGATCTTTGGAGTGAGCCGCATAGAACTGACCGAACAGAATTTTGATATTTATCTTTGTTTAAAAGTAATAAATGCACAAACTTAACGAGGTTGACGCAAAAATGGTTTTGAAGCTGTATCTCGGTCATTATTTTATCAATCGAAATGAAATTTGGTACACGTCATGTCAAGCATAAACTGAGGGACCATGCCGAATCTGGTGACAGCGCCACCTATGGGTCATGAGATATGAAAAAAGGCTATTTTTGCCCATAACTACTAAATTGTTTGTCAGAAAACTATGATTGTGGTGTCTACGGATTCCTTGGCTCATGCCGCATCTGTGGATGTGTATTATGCCGGGATTGACCGGACCGCTTGTCTGCCATTTTGAAATGAGTCATAAATTGCTATAACTTTTGAAGTATTGGCTATATCGGCGAAAAAATAGGTAGGGAGCTTCGGCATGATGTCCTGAAGGTACCTGGGAAGTCAGAATATGGCGCCACCTAGGGGTTATAAACAATAACAGTTCTTATAGAACTGCCTATAACTTCTAAATACTTTGTCTGATATTAATTTTCTTTGTGAAATTGTATTCACTGGTTTATGCCGATTGCAACGATACCTCATTTGTCATTTTCCAACATTCTATTAATGTGTTATTCTAAGGCATATGGTAAATGATCTTTTCGCTACTCCTTTTACAAATTTTGTTTATTTTATGCCAGGTTCTGCTCGTAGGTTCTTTGGAGCAATCCGCACAGAAATGACTGAACAGATTTTTCTGGCACCTAGGCATTTTTTTGAGAAATACCTCTGTAAAGTTGATCGTGCCTGTGATGTTGTCTATTTGTCATAGTTAATTACTGTATATTACATTTTATAGCGTTGCTCTACAGAATGTTTTTCTTGTCTTCAATCTCACTTGAGCTTTTTGATTCTCATATACATTGTATTTCTGTTATTTCTGCTCTGCAGTGTCATTTCTACATCTTTGGTAATTGGCATATGTCAATCCTTGCATCTCTGTAATTTCTTTTATGCTGTTCCTTGAACTGTGTCAACTGAGTGGCGTGGCGGGTAAGGCACACGCAATAAGATTCTGAGTTCTTGGGTTCGAATCCTGCCTGAGGCAAGTGTTCATTGCTTCTATTACATTTTGTTCTTTCTCACCTATTCTTCTCGACCTGTCTGTAGTTCACATATGTTCAGTTTTTGCCATGTTTTCGGTTGCTTCTTGGCACTGCGGTGGTTCTGCTCAGTGATTGCTACGCTTTGGGTTCTTTGCAGCGCCTTGTGTTCTTGATGCACCTTGGGTGCTCAATGCGCCCTGGGTGATTGATACGTTGTATGTTTCTTGCTGTGCTTTGGGTGCTTAATGTTCTTTGTGTGCTTGCTGTGCTTTGTGTGCTTTGTGAGCTTGCTGTGCTTTGTGTGCTTGCTGTGCATTGTGAGCTTGCTGTGCTTTGTGTGCTTGCTGTGCTGTGTTTGCATTGCGCCGAAGGTGCTTGACCCCGTGTTGCTGCTTGCAGCTATATTTAGGGGCCAAGCACCGAATGTGCTGAGTCAAATTTTGGAACTGTCAGTATTTTTATTCTTCTTCTTCCCCACTGGGTGTCTATGGCAGCCCTTTGTACCGTACGTAGGAAAATGATGAAATTTGGCACAGTTGTAGTTGTGGTCTTAAAATGTCATGTGACCAAAAATGGAGTCTCTAGTCCTAACTCTATAGCGCCACCAGCAGTGCAAAAATTCAATGTTCAAATGGTTATAACTGCTGATCCGCTTGATCTATGAAAATTCTACTTAGTACACGTGATTGCTCACCTCATGCTTGTTGTTTTTAATACCTTACAGTAAAACTCCACCCATTACAGTAGTGGCCATTTTGAAATGTACAGTATTCCGTTTATTCGCTACTCCTCCTTCAAATTTGGTTCAATTGTTATGAAATTTGGCACAGGTGAACTTTGGAGTGAGTCGCACAGAAATGACCGAACAGAATGTTGATATTTATCTTTGTTCAAAAGTAATAAATGCGCAAACTTAACGAGGTTGATGCAAAAATGGTTCTGAAGCTGTAGCTCGGTCATTCTTTGATCAATTGAAATGAAATTTGGTACACTTCATGTGGACCATGAACTTGGGGTTCATGCCAAATTTGGTGACAGCGCCACCTATGGGTCATGAGATAGGAAAAAAGGCTATTTTTGCGCATAACTTCTGAATCGTTTGTCAGAAAATTATGATCTTGGTGTCTACGGATTCCTTGGCTCATGCCGCATTTACCGATATGTATTATGCCGGGATTGACCGAACCGCCTGTCCGCCATTTTGAAATCTGTGATAAATTGCTATAACTTTTGAAGTATCGGATATATCGGCGCAAAAATCGGTAGGGAGCTTCGGCATGATGTCCTGAGGAAATCAGAGAACAGCGCCACCTAGGGGTATAAACTATAACAGTTCTTATAGAACTGCTTATAACTTCTGAATTCTTTGTATGGCATGTAAGCTCTTTTCTGCTGCCCCTTGAGCTGTGTCTACTGAGTGGCGCA
Source organism: Misgurnus anguillicaudatus (assembly GCF_027580225.2). Classification (NCBI taxonomy): domain Eukaryota; kingdom Metazoa; phylum Chordata; class Actinopteri; order Cypriniformes; family Cobitidae; genus Misgurnus; species Misgurnus anguillicaudatus. The sequence goes on from NC_073345.2 coordinate 14,716,769, forward strand.
TCTGTTAAGTCGTTTGCATAGAGATCCTGAGTTCATGGGTTCGAATCCCACCTGAGCCAGGTGTTAATTTCTTCTATTATAGTTTTGTTCTTTCTCACCTATTCTTTTTGACCTGTCTGTAGTTCACATATGTTCTATTTTTGCCATGTTTTCTGTTGCTGCTCTGCACTGCGGTGGTTCTGCTCTGTCATTGCTACGCTTTGGGTTCTTTGCTGAGCCTTGTGTTCTTGATGCACCTTGGGTGCTCAATGCGCCCTGAGTGAATGATAAGTTGTATCTTTCTTGCTGTGCTTCGGGAGCTCATTGCGCTGATTGTGCTTGGCCCCGTATCGCTGCTTGCAGCTATATTTAGGGGTCAAGCACCGAAGGTGCTGAGACACCTATTGTTTTTAGGGGTCAAGCACCGAAGGTGCTGAGACACCTATTGCAATTGTACTTTTTTCTTCTTCTTAGCCATTGGTGTCTATGGCAGCCCTATGAACCGTATGTAGGAAAATGATGAAATTTGGCACAGTTGTAGTGGTGGTCATAAATAGTCAGGTGGCCAAAAATGGGGTCTCTAGCAGTAACTCTATAGCGCCACCAGCAGTGCAAAAATTCAATGTTCAAATGGTTATAACTGCAGATCTGTTTGATCTATGAAAATTCTACTTAGTACACGTGATTGCTCTCCTCATGCTTATTGTTTTTAATACCTTACAGTAAGACTTTACCCATTACATTAGCAGCCATTTTGAAATGTACAGTATTTTGTTTTTTCGCTACTCCTCCTTCAAATTTGGTGCAATTGTTATGAAATTTGGCACAGGTGATCTTTGGAGTGAGCCGCATAGAAATGACCGAACAGAATTTTGATATTTATCTTTGTTTAAAAGTAATAAATGCACAAACTTAACGAGGTTGACGCAAAAATGGTTTTGAAGCTGTATCTCGGCCATTATTTTATCAATCGAAATGAAATTTGGTACACGTCATGTCAAGCATAAACTGGGGGACCATGCTGAATCTGGTGACAGCGCCACCTATGGGTCATGAGATATGAAAAAAGGCTATTTTTGCCCATAACTACTGAATTGTTTGTCAGAAAACTATGATTGTGGTGTCTACAGATTCCTTTGCTCATGCCACATCTGTGGATGTGTATTATGCCGGGATTGACCGGACCGCTTGTCTTCCATTTTGAAATGAGTCATAAATTGCTATAACTTTTGAAGTATTGGCTATATCGGCGAAAAAATAGGTAGGGAGCTTCGGCATGATGTCCTGAAGTTACCTGGGAAGTCAGAGTATGGCGCCACCTAGGGGTTATAAACAATAACAGTTCTTATAGAACTGCCTTTAACTTCTGAATACTTTGTCTGATATTAATTTTCTTGTTGTGAAATTGTGAAATTAAATTCACTGGTTTATGCCGATTGCAACGATACCTCATTTGTCATTTTCCAACATTCTATTAATGTGTTATTGTAAGGCATATGGTAAATTATCTTTTCGCTACTCCTTTTACAAATTTTGTTTATTTTATGCCAGGTTCTGCTCGTAGGTTCTTTGGAGCAATCCGCACAGAAATGACTGAACAGATTTTTCTGGCACCTAGGCATTTTTTTGAGAAATACCTCTGTAAAGTTGATCGTGCCTGTGATGTTGTCTATTTGTCATAGTTAATTACTGTATATTACATTTTATAGCGTTGCTCTACAGAATGTTTTTCTTGTCTTCAATCTCACTTGAGCTTTTTGATTCTCATATACATTGTATTTCTGTTATTTCTGCTCTGCAGTGTCATTTCTACATCTTTGGTAATTGGCATATGTCACTCCTTGCATCTCTGTAATTTCTTTTCTGCTGTTCCTTGAACTGTGTTAACTGAGTGGCGTGGCGGGTAAGGCACACGCAATGAGATTCTGAGTTCTTGGGTTCTAATCCTGCCTGAGGCAAGTGTTCATTGCTTCTATTACATTTTGTTCTTTCTCACCTATTCTTCTCGACCTGTCTGTAGTTCACATATGTTCAGTTTTTGCCGTGTTTTCGGTTGCTTCTTGGGACTGCGGTGGTTCTGCTCTGTGATTGCTACGCTTTGGGTTCTTTGCAGCGCCTTGTGTTCTTGATGCACCTTGGGTGCTCAATGCGCCCTGGGTGATTGATACGTTGTATGTTTCTTGCTGTGCTTTGGGTGCTTGATGTTCTTTGTGTGCTTGCTGTGCTTTATGTGCTTTCTGTGCTTTGTGAGCTTGCTGTGTTTTGTGTGCTTGCTGTGCATTGTGAGCTTGCTGTGCTTTGTGTGCTTGCTGTGCTGTGTTTGCATTGCGCCGAAGGTGCTTGACCCCGTGTTGCTGCTTGCAGCTATATTTGTTAGTATTATTATTATTAGGGGCCAAGCACCGAAGGTGCTGAGGCACCTATTGGAACTGTCAGTATTATTATTCTTCATCTTCCCCAATGGGAGTCTATGGCAGCCCTATGAACCGTACGTAGGAAAATGATGAAATTTGGCACAGTTGTAGTGGTGGTCTTAAAAAGTCATGTGACCAAAAATGGGGTCTCTAGTCCTAACTCTATAACGCCACCAGCAGTGCAAAAATTCAATGTTCAAATGGTTATAACTGCTGATCCGCTTGATCTATGAAAATTCTACTTAGTACACGTGATTGCTCTCCTCATGCTTGTTGTTTTTAA